>NC_052554.1:79228-189252 GCF_016699485.2 Gallus gallus
CACATCTGCCAAGCTCTCCCCAGGACATCTCCCACGACGAAGGCTGTGCTCCAGCCAGCAAGCAGCAGAGCCATGGCCCGGCATGGCTGGAGCCAGCCCTGAGGAGCAGCGCTGCCACGGGCTCTTGCCCGGCTCCTGCGGTGCTGCCCATCGCCCCCTGCCCAACACCACCCCCCATGGAAGGCCAGCCCCAGGGAAGTGTGGCACAGGGCCGTGGGGACACAGCCTGACTTCTTGCCCCCACTGCTGCTCAGTCCGTGTCCCATCTCTGCCCACCCACCTGCTCCCGGTGCTCGCCACGGAGCAGCACAGGTCTCCCGGAAACACATGGCCATCAGTAGGAGGAAGAGGACAAAGCGGGCAGGGGCCATGGCTCCCCACACTCGCACCATGCTTCCAACACCACCGCTGCAGCCACAGTGAGCGTCGCACAGAGCAAAGCCTGCGGCACAGGACAGCGTCGCAGCCAGGCCTTGTGAGCTCACGGCACAGCACCGCACAGCCATTGGACGGGGCATTGTGACCTCACGGCTCCGAGATTCCGGGTGGCGGCTCCCCGCGGGCTGCTGCTCTTGTGATGTGCTGCACCAGGGCTGCGTGGGGCCCGTGCTTACGTCATAGAAACGCAGAATCATAGAGCGGCTTGGGGTGGAAGGGACAGCAAAGAGCTTAGAACCCCAACCCCACTGCCGTGGGCAGGGATGCCACCCACGGGGTCATGCTGCCCAGAGCCCCACCCAGCCTGGCCTTGAACACCTCCAGGGATGGAGCATCCACAGCTTCACTTGGCAAACATTTCTAGGGCTTCAACAGCCCCAGGAGGGAATTATTTCCAGCTCGGTGCACCCATGACACCTCAGGCCATTGGGGAAGAGATGCAATATGGAAATGGGGTCTGGATCAAGGACGCTATTGCACAGGTTATCCATGCGTGTCAAACGTGCTGCAATTAAGCAAGCCAAGCGGATAAAGCCTCTCCAGTATGGAGGATGATGGCTGAAATACAAACACGGGGAAGCTGACCTTCTCACAGACCTGCCAAGTCAAGTGTCACGTGCTTACGTTTTTGTTGATAGATCTGCAGTTTCACCTGTTTTCCTTCAGTTTTCCAGCACCTTGGCTAAGGACATCCCCTTTCCTGCACCAAGTATATTTCCCACACGTAGCTTGCTTCCAAGCCTGCATTTAGTAGCAGAAATTGAAGGCTTGCTGGTTGGCACCTCCCATCACCAAAGTCCCCCAAAGTGAACTCACTGCTGCTGGCAACTGGACGCTTGGTGCCGAGAGGACCGTCACCTATGGGGTCCCACCTGGGTCTCCAGAAGCTGTTGCACTTTTGGAAGCAGAGCATCCAAATACATTGCCTATATACATCCAATACAGTGTCCATACAACACTGCCATTGAATCAGAGCCTGCCACTTTCCCTATGACCAGGCAAAGTGCGTGAAGGCAAGCTGAACTGCTGAACCAGGCACCACATGGGGCTTATGTATTTGTGTCAAAAGACAGCATACATTTTCTCACTCATCTTGTCTGGCTACCTGGTGACAATAAGCCCTGCTTAGTGCTTATTTCAAAAGGGCAGCAGGTCCTCGCTGGCCACGTGCAGGGGCTTCTCAGACACATATGCCAGCGAGGTGTGGGCACAGCCGGTAGAACAGCTCCTGGTGGTAAGTTTTGGGCACAGAGCACTGCAGCGCCCGGAACAAAGCCAGCAGCAGGCAGATGAGAGTGAGGCAGATGTGGGGAAGAAGGGGGTGGAGAATGGGGCAGGTCAAACATGCCCCTACCCCATAGTGGCACGCACACACGCCGTACAGAGGGGACAATCAGGATCAGCTGCACAGCCATGGTCACGCAGGGCAGCGGGAGACCAGGAGAGGGGCACAGCAGGAACGCAGCAGCACAGACTGGGCCTGGGCCCGCTGCTCCAGGGACACCCGTCCCTACAGAGAAGCTTCCCAGGCAGTCTCAGTGCTGACTGACCCTCTGGCATTCAGCGGGCCAAATGGAAGCAAAAATAACAAGAAGAATCAGACTTAGTTTTCAATAAGAAAGATTCTAAAATGGGACTTCACTTCTTAAGTTCTTTACTACGAATAAAAGCGCAAGTCTACCCTAAATATAGCACTATTAAAATGTGTATACTTTTTTTTTTTTTTTCCAAAAAAAATAAACCTACAACTGCTGATACCTTTTCTCGCATGTCAGGTGGGGCTGGGGCTGCAGCAGCCCTGCCTCTTCCCAGTCATGCCTGCATTGGAAGGGTCCTGGAAAATCTCACAGAATCATAGAATGGCCTGGGTTGAAAAGGACCACAATGACCATTCGAGTTTCAACCCCCCTGCTATGTGCCACCAGAGGATCGCCAACCACCAGAGCAGGCTGCCCAGAGCCACTTCCAGCGTGGGCTTGAATGCCTCCAGCGACGGGACATCCACAACCTCCTTGGGCAACCTGTTACCAGTGCGTCACCACCCTCTGGGTGAAAAACTTCCTCCTAATATCTAACCTAAACCACCCCTGTCTCAGTTTAAGACCATTCCTCCTTGTCCTACCACTATCCACCCTCAAAAACAGCCGTTCCCCTTCCAGTTTATATGCTCCCTTCAAGTACTGGAAGGCCACAATGAGCTCCCCCTGGAGCCTTCTCTTCGCCAAGCTAATACAAGCCCAGTTCCCTCAACCTTTCCTCATAGGAGAGGTGCTCCTGCCCTCTGATCATCTTAGTGGCCCTCCTCTGGACCCGCTCCAACAGCTCCACACCCTTCCTCTACTGGGGCCTGTAGAGCAAATAAGGATACGGATATAAGAAACTATCGCCTTTGAAAAGGAATAATCAGAGATGAACAGGAAGCTTACCCGTGTCCTGGGCTCGCCAAAAGGGCTCCAAGAGGAGTGATCTTCAGAGAGCGATCCTTCCTCCGTGGCAGTCAGCCCTTAAATGGGGCTTAGGAGAGGTGAGCCTGGCTCCACCCCTTCCGGTCACACAGGTGGAGTTGCAGTTCAACAGGTCTCATACAGGGCCCCAGGCCTGGGTGCAGTACTCCAGATGGGGCCTCACAAGAGCTGAGTAGAGGGGGACAACCACCTCCCTCTCCCTGCTGGCCACCTCTTTCTTAACGCAGCCCAGAACACACTTGGCCTTCCGGGCTGCCAGCACACACTGCTGGCTCACGTCCAGCTTCTAAAATCACACAACGCTGGAATGGTTTGTGTTGCATGGCTCCCTGAAGATCACAGAACACTGGATTTTTGTACGCTGGAAGTGTCCTTGAAGATCACAGAACAATAGGATGGCTTGTGTTGAAAACGTCCCTGAAGATCACAGCACAGTAGACTATCCTTGGTACACTATCATTGGTAGAGGGCCTCGAGGATTTGGCAGTACCTGAGAGGCATCCCAACCCAGAGGAGATGCTGGTCATAACCTCCACCACCTCTCTGGGCAACCCAGTCCCAGGGCTCCCCCACCCTTACCGTAAAGAAGGTCTTCCACATGTTTGCATGGAACTTCCTGTGCTCAAGTTCTAGGCCACTGCTCATTGTCCTCCGCTACGCACCACCGAGAAGAGCCTGGCCTCATCCATTTTCCTCCCACTTCCCTTCAGATATTGATTAACACTCGCTTTGAATCTCTAGTTATAGGGTCTGAGACGATGGAGATCTGACGGCTACTTTTCCATACCAGCCCCCTCGCATGGCAAAATCTTCTGGTTCTTTCTACCAGTTGTGCAAGCCCCAGAACTTGCTGGGCTCACGGATTCCACGCTACCCCACCTGAGCCGTGATTCGTGTTCACGCGTCCCAGGCTGTCAGACGACGATTGCCCCCAGGATTGTTCCTGGGCAGTGGGGCGCAAAGCAGGAGTCAGATACAACTAGGGCATCCCCTAATGTTCCAATTCATTGCCCCTTGCTACCCAGAGGCAAGCAGGGGCAAGGGAAGAGGAGGAGTACCTCCACGTACCGGTCCTCCGCCTTTTGTCTCAGGAGAAGTGGTGCACCGAGAGGCCTGAGAGAAGGGGGAGAGAAGGTGTGGCAGTTGCACCGCCACAGTTGACACAGGCACTCCAGGCTTTAGGTAACAACTGTCCAGGAAGTCAGAACACCAAACCTTCCTTCCAAATGAGCCCAACACAGAGTTTTACTGAGCAGAGAGGGAGGAAGCAGCGTGCAATTTGAGCCTTGCAGGTGGGCATCCTTCTGTGCCAGAAGTTCTTTGTCCTCTTAATAGTGAAGGGAGTGACGTGTGGAATCAAACTCTGGAACCCACGTAAGGTTACAAAGCAGGTACGCTCATTACGGCGCCGGGTGCGGGGGGGGATATCTCCTCCTAACTCGCACACAGAGAAAAGCACTGGTTACATACTTACAGACATAACATCCACATATTCATTACGTTCCACAAAAATGGGCTGGAATTCTGAGAAACTATTAACGTATTGTCCCACCCTCTTGAGCACGCGTCCTAAAAATGTGGTGGGGGTCTCTGGCGGTCAGTGGATGAAGGCTCGTAGTCTACCTCGCTGTGAACTTCCGACCTTTTAAGGGGGGGTAGCCCGAACCAGCTCCTACTGGCGTTGTGTTGAGCTGAGACATCTGTTTCACCGTCCCATCTTCAACAACAGGAGCCTATTCTACTTTCTCATCGTTGTTTGGCAGCGAGTTTCCAGTGGACTCTGCATTCTCTTCTTGAGCTTACGTGTCTGCAAGCATCTTGTCCTTCAGCGTGAATCCACTCCAGTTCTTTCCACAATATGGAAAGGCTGTTCTCATGATTCAGGAGACAGCTAGGGCTGGGGAATGGATGCATGGCACCTTAACTCTGACCAGCAAGGAAATCAGGAGAACGGAATGCAGACACTGCCAACTTCTACCGGCTCAAATCTGCTTCAAGACTCATTGCAAAGTCTCAGCTAGAAAAAGGATCACCTCAGTGTATCCAAGAAAAAGAGCAGCGCTTTTTGGGTTGGTTGGTTGGTTGTTTTATTGTGGGTGGTGTTTGTTTGTTTGTTTGTTTAATATACCACAAGACTATGCAGTTACACTGTCAGTCACCTCAGAGTGTTCCCAAAGGAGCTCATCCACGTCCTGCACACACTCCACCTGAACATCAAGTGGAGCAGGGGGTAGTCTTGCAGATGGAGTAACGCAGGAATTTTGACAGGATGTTGCTGCATGATGGAATCTCTGCATCCACTTATTCATCAAGTATCCAGCAGGAGAGCACAGAGCTCCGGAGGCATCGTTGTATCCAGTTCATCATCTGAAACCTCCGCAACCAAACTGGATGGGACCAGTCCTCTTGTGCCATCTGTCAGCTCTCCCTGAAACCAGACATTCTCATCCACAGCTCCAAAGACGTTAAGGTGTTGTCCAGCGGTCAGAGGAAGCTCGCTTTCTGGCTCCTCATTAGGACCCTCAACAGGATTGTAGCTATGCCGAGCTAAGAATCTTTGAAATGTTGCTGATGCTTGTCCCAGAGAATGCAGGGTGAAGGACAAAAGCTCTGCTGCTGGTTCTCCGCTCTCACTTTCAGGGCCGTCCCCTGACAGAAAGCAGCACTCAGGACTGTTCCCGTGGACCTCTTTCACGGCTTTGAGTTCAAGCTCCAAGTCTTCCAGATGACTTTGAAGACCTTTGGCCTCTTGGATGGCAGAATGGAATGCACTGGGACGATGGCTGAGATTCTTCTTTGATGGGGCAAGAGTCTCTTCGGCTGCCTCTCCCAGCTCCGTTCTGCCCTCGTCTCCAGTTGGAACTCTCTCCTAGTTGGTATCAGGATGAGCCTGCTCTGCTGCTCTCTCTTCTCTCTTGCACACTCTGTGAGAATGAGTTTCAGAAAGCACTACTCACTGACAGGAAATAAGGGGAAACTTGAAAGACTTGGCAACATAAGTCCTGGCCGTGTACTGCCAGCAACTGATCTGGCCGCCCAGGATCCTGGCACCACAAATGCTTCGTTGCCAAATGCAGCAATAAAGTGTTCTGGGGAAAAGCCAACTCACACGTATTTTTGGCACATCCATATCACAGCACCACAGGCCAGCACCAGCGCAGACAGCAGCACAGCTGAGAACAGTACCATCGCTGCGATGTGGCGCCTTTCGCGCAGATCTGCCAACAGCAGCCTTTGTGCTCGTCCCGGCATTCATCCCTGGGAGAAACGAGACAACGTCCCACGTTACCTTCACCTGCGCTACAGATAACCTCTCAGTGTGCTTCATGGACCCAGGAGATTTTCATCAGTGGGTGCCTCTGCCTCTGGCGCCCAGGCACCAGAGGACAAGAAGGACTGCTTCCACCTCTCGTTGGGTAGGGAAAGGCCGCACAGGCACTGCCCGTGTCTTCCTCTGGGCCGAGGGCTGGGGCTGTGCCCTGGGGTCTGGGCTTTGTCTGTGGGAAGCACTGCAGAGCAGAATCCCTCGCACTTTCCCCAGCGCACGCGTCCCGCGCTCTCCCGCAGGACACCCCCCCCCCGGCTGAAGGTCGGGCTCCAGCCAGCACAGGGCACAGCCGGAGCCAGCCCAGGGGAGAAACACTCCTGCAGGCTCCTCCCACACAGGACCCCGCTCATCGCCCTCGGGTGGCTTTGCTCCAAAAGGGCAAAACTCACCACTCTCTGGGAACTGGGAGTGGTGGGAGCTGAGCAGCGTCACAGAGGCCTGCACGTACCTTCTCCGGCACACTGCTGGAACAACTCTCCACACCCCACTGAGGTCAGCCGTGTTCAGAGAGCCATCCCTGGCTTCTTTTACACGTGCCCTGTGCTCACACGCTCAGGTTCGGCTGCTGACCTGGCGTGCAAGAGCAGGCAGCAAGAGCCTGCAGGCACACAGTGGCTCTGGTGAGTGACACTGGATGACCACGGGACAGAAATTACCTGGCATGACAGTTGTTGGCGCTGCCTGCGTTCCTTTGCCCGAGACTGGCAGTGTGGGATGGCTGCCTTCCTGCAGTGCATCCTGCTCACTTTGTTGGTCAGTTCCTTTAGAAAGAAAGCAGGGCAGTAGGATTGGATGTGATGTGCTCTCATCGGGAACTGAGCTACTCCAGTCCCGCGCTCAGGCAAAGCCTGCTGGTCCCAGCCCCACAGATCCACTGCGACCCCCTCCGTTGCCCAAGGGCATTTGGGCCCTCCCAGGAATTGGAGGGTGCCAACCCTCTCACGCCTCTCGAGGAATCAGCTCCTATGCAAGGCCCTCACACCCTGTGCTGTGAGCGTCACCAACCATCACGTTCCACCCATCACAGGCCAGGCATCTGCAGGCTGAAATTCAAGCTCAGACAGAAGCGCCTTCAGAATCAGCATCCCACCTTGTTTCCAGCATTAGCAAAGGCATCCCTGCTCGGGATGCTCCTCCTGCCTTGAACTCGCTCTAGCTGCACAGAGGGCTTTGTATGAGCAGAAGCACAGCACTCGCCAGTTGCTGCCATCTGGCTGCCAAAGCACCTCTGACAAGTAATGGTCGTGCTGGGGGAGCAGCTGCCCCCGGGCCTTGGCTGGATGCAGAAGTGGCAGCAGACCATCTCTGGTGCTTGACAGTGCCTGCAAGGCGCTACATGGAACACCACCGCAGCACGGCTCTGAGCGATCCCTTCCTGCTGTGCAGGCTACAGCTTGTCCACACACGTACATCAGACCTCAGCTTCCCAGGTCTCACAGTGAACAGACTCAAGTATACCCACCACGCGCTGCCTTCTCCATTTCCTTCACCAGTTCCTTGAGGAGACGGGATGAGCCCTGGGAGTATTCTCCTCTTTTGGGTTCATCCTTTCCTTTTTCCGGACCTTAACAGAATGCATGAAGTTAAATATCACGTGCATGAGGTTTTGAAGACCAGCAGTGAGTCAGTGAGACAAACTACTCACCGCTGGGATTCCAGCTGGGCTCCAGCGCAGGAGGAAACACATGACCGGGCAAAGCCCTCCCTGGGGGCACTCCTGCAACCAAAGACCCACGAAAAGTTTCAGTCATACGCTACAGCATCACTGAATAGCGGAGCATACGGGGGATCGTGCCATGAAATGGCACTGAAATGGGCTGTGAAAGCTCTCCAAGGAATTACAAAGCCAGGACATACCCATGCGATCTGCCGGAGTTTCAGTCCCAGAGCTCAGAGCGGAACCTGGATCACCTCCTCCAGTCACATCTGCAAACAAACGCAGGACAGAGCAACTCCCATTAAACATCCTTCCAGTCAGAATGACACAGGATGCAATTAAAGCTGGGCATTCCTTCACGACACCATTCTCTCCCTTCCACACAGGAGCACCTCGGAAACAGTTCCTGGCTGCCTGCAGGGGCACCACCATCATACAGAACTAACCCCGTGTGGAACTGCCCAGAGGAGCGCCCGCCTGGAGCTCACCCCAGCTCTAAACTCAACTGCATGGACTGGATTAAACCTAGGCTTTGGTGAGCCGCTGCCTGGAGACACAGCTGTAATCAAGGACAGCGGAGAAACGTTCCCATTGCACGTGCCCATCTCTCTCTCCCTTACTGAGCTGCGGTGATGGAAGGGGCTCAGGTAATGACATGGGGGGAAAGTTCCAAAGCTGCAGAGAGGCCAGGTGACCTGCTGGCTGGTATTCCACAGCTTTCCAAATACTTTCTCCAGGCCGTGGGAGACAATTCTCAGGGACCTCATGGAAGAACATTCGGCCCCCTGGAATTTTCTTACTGGGAGACCTCACAGATACAGAGACAAAGCCAACGCAACGCTGACAGCACGGAGCACCCAAGAAACAACGACCATCCATGCTTCTCGGGGAGAAGAACCCGCTGGCCGGTGAAAAGCGCAACCCTTGCTGAACTAGCCCAGCCACAAAGGAACAAATATCGAGGACGTGAAGCCCGGCTACTTACCTCCAGCATCCCCTTCAGGCTCAGAGGCAGGATTCTGTTCTGCTGATTCACCAGCAGGGCCTGCAGGCACAAGTGTAATCAGACACAGGTGAGGAGAGCTTCCAGCACACGTGGGGGCCTCCTTTTCCCTGAGTGGGGAAAGGTGGGCCAGGGAATGCCACGGCCCAAATACGAAGGTCTGGGCTCTCTCAGCTGAAGAGGGGCAGCGGTAACCTTCCCACTGAAATGTGGCAGCTCTCCGAGTAAAGAAATACTCATGGCTCATCTGTGCAAGCCCTTCAAGGCACAAACAGGCTTGGAAGACCTTGAGAGGGTCTTAAGCAAAATTGCACGCAAGTAAACTATGGGAGCATGAATGTTTCTGCCTCCAAGGAAACAGACACTCACAACTTACCTCTGGGTTGTCCCAGAGGCACAGGCACAAAATCCGGATCCAAACGATCATCCGGAAAGGGAGCACCAAGTTCATCTCCTAGAATCAAGAACACATGAAAGAAGGTCCCATTGGACGGTGTGATCTCCTTCTCCCTCAGTAACTGGATGTTGCTGGGCCGTGGAACGGGATGGGAGAAGGACTCAGGTCACGATTCCCAAAGTTGCAGAGTGGCCAGGATGACCTGTAGGCTGGCACCTGGCAGCGTACACAATACTCTCTCCAGGCCATGTGCCACATCCCTCACGGACCGCATGGAAGAAGATGCAGCTCCTGGGGGCTTTCTTATTGGGAGGCCTCCAATGCACAGGAAGGTCACACTGAAGCACTGGAGGAAAGCACGCCTGTCTCTTCCTCTGGGCTGTGGGCCGGGGCTCTGTGTTGGAAACTGGGATTCATCTACGGGGAGTACCATGAGCCTGGAGCAGAAATGCTCACGCTTCTCCCAGCACACATCTGCCAAGCTCTCCCCAGGACATCTCCCACGACGAAGGCTGTGCTCCAGCCAGCAAGCAGCAGAGCCATGGCCCAGCATGGCTGGAGCCAGCCCTGAGGAGCAGCGCTGCCACGGGCTCTTGCCCGGCTCCTGCGGTGCTGCCCATCGCCCCCTGCCCAACACCACCCCCCATGGAAGGCCAGCCCCAGGGAAGTGTGGCACAGGGCCGTGGGGACACAGCCTGACTTCTTGCCCCCACTGCTGCTCAGTCCGTGTCCCATCTCTGCCCACCCACCTGCTCCCGGTGCTCGCCACGGAGCAGCACAGGTCTCCCGGAAACACATGGCCATCAGTAGGAGGAAGAGGACAAAGCGGGCAGGGGCCATGGCTCCCCACACTCGCACCATGCTTCCAACACCACCGCTGCAGCCACAGTGAGCGTCGCACAGAGCAAAGCCTGCGGCACAGGACAGCGTCGCAGCCAGGCCTTGTGAGCTCACGGCACAGCACCGCACAGCCATTGGACGGGGCATTGTGACCTCACGGCTCCGAGATTCCGGGTGGCGGCTCCCCGCGGGCTGCTGCTCTTGTGATGTGCTGCACCAGGGCTGCGTGGGGCCCGTGCTTACGTCATAGAAACGCAGAATCATAGAGCGGCTTGGGGTGGAAGGGACAGCAAAGAGCTTAGAACCCCAACCCCACTGCCGTGGGCAGGGATGCCACCCACGGGGTCATGCTGCCCAGAGCCCCACCCAGCCTGGCCTTGAACACCTCCAGGGATGGAGCATCCACAGCTTCACTTGGCAAACATTTCTAGGGCTTCAACAGCCCCAGGAGGGAATTATTTCCAGCTCGGTGCACCCATGACACCTCAGGCCATTGGGGAAGAGATGCAATATGGAAATGGGGTCTGGATCAAGGACGCTATTGCACAGGTTATCCATGCGTGTCAAACGTGCTGCAATTAAGCAAGCCAAGCGGATAAAGCCTCTCCAGTATGGAGGATGATGGCTGAAATACAAACACGGGGAAGCTGACCTTCTCACAGACCTGCCAAGTCAAGTGTCACGTGCTTACGTTTTTGTTGATAGATCTGCAGTTTCACCTGTTTTCCTTCAGTTTTCCAGCACCTTGGCTAAGGACATCCCCTTTCCTGCACCAAGTATATTTCCCACACGTAGCTTGCTTCCAAGCCTGCATTTAGTAGCAGAAATTGAAGGCTTGCTGGTTGGCACCTCCCATCACCAAAGTCCCCCAAAGTGAACTCACTGCTGCTGGCAACTGGACGCTTGGTGCCGAGAGGACCGTCACCTATGGGGTCCCACCTGGGTCTCCAGAAGCTGTTGCACTTTTGGAAGCAGAGCATCCAAATACATTGCCTATATACATCCAATACAGTGTCCATACAACACTGCCATTGAATCAGAGCCTGCCACTTTCCCTATGACCAGGCAAAGTGCGTGAAGGCAAGCTGAACTGCTGAACCAGGCACCACATGGGGCTTATGTATTTGTGTCAAAAGACAGCATACATTTTCTCACTCATCTTGTCTGGCTACCTGGTGACAATAAGCCCTGCTTAGTGCTTATTTCAAAAGGGCAGCAGGTCCTCGCTGGCCACGTGCAGGGGCTTCTCAGACACATATGCCAGCGAGGTGTGGGCACAGCCGGTAGAACAGCTCCTGGTGGTAAGTTTTGGGCACAGAGCACTGCAGCGCCCGGAACAAAGCCAGCAGCAGGCAGATGAGAGTGAGGCAGATGTGGGGAAGAAGGGGGTGGAGAATGGGGCAGGTCAAACATGCCCCTACCCCATAGTGGCACGCACACACGCCGTACAGAGGGGACAATCAGGATCAGCTGCACAGCCATGGTCACGCAGGGCAGCGGGAGACCAGGAGAGGGGCACAGCAGGAACGCAGCAGCACAGACTGGGCCTGGGCCCGCTGCTCCAGGGACACCCGTCCCTACAGAGAAGCTTCCCAGGCAGTCTCAGTGCTGACTGACCCTCTGGCATTCAGCGGGCCAAATGGAAGCAAAAATAACAAGAAGAATCAGACTTAGTTTTCAATAAGAAAGATTCTAAAATGGGACTTCACTTCTTAAGTTCTTTACTACGAATAAAAGCGCAAGTCTACCCTAAATATAGCACTATTAAAATGTGTATACTTTTTTTTTTTTTTTTTTCTCCAAAAAAAAATAAACCTACAACTGCTGATACCTTTTCTCGCATGTCAGGTGGGGCTGGGGCTGCAGCAGCCCTGCCTCTTCCCAGTCATGCCTGCATTGGAAGGGTCCTGGAAAATCTCACAGAATCATAGAATGGCCTGGGTTGAAAAGGACCACAATGACCATCGAGTTTCAACCCCCCGGCTATGTGCCAACCACCAGAGGATCGCCAACCACCAGAGCAGGCTGCCCAGAGCCACTTCCAGCCTGGCCTTGAATGCCTCCAGCGACGGGACATCCACAACCTCCTTGGGCAACCTGTTCCAGTGCGTCACCACCCTCTGGGTGAAAAACTTCCTCCTAATATCTAACCTAAACCACCCCTGTCTCAGTTTAAGACCATCCCTCCTTGTCCTACCACTATCCACCCTCAAAAACAGTCGTTCCCCTTCCAGTTTATACGCTCCCTTCAAGTACTGGAAGGCCACAATGAGCTCCCCCTGGAGCCTTCTCTTCGCCAAGCTAAACAAGCCCAGTTCCCTCAACCTTTCCTCATAGGAGAGGTGCTCCTGCCCTCTGATCATCTTAGTGGCCCTCCTCTGGACCCGCTCCAACAGCTCCACACCCTTCCTCTACTGGGAGCCTGTAGAGCAAATAAGGATACGGATATAAGAAACTATCGCCTTTGAAAAGGAATAATCAGAGATGAACAGGAAGCTTACCCGTGTCCTAGGCTCGCCAAAAGGGCTCCAAGAGGAGTGATCTTCAGAGAGCGATCCTTCCTCCGTGGCAGTCAGCCCTTAAATGGGGTTTAGGAGAGGTGAAGCCTGGCTCCACCCCTTCCGGTCACACAGGTGGAGTTGCAGTTCAACAGGTCTCATACAGGGCCCCAGGCCTGGGTGCAGTACTCCAGATGGGGCCTCACAAGAGCTGAGTAGAGGGGGACAACCACCTCCCTCTCCCTGCTGGCCACCTCTTTCTTAACGCAGCCCAGAACACACTTGGCCTTCCGGGCTGCCAGCACACACTGCTGGCTCACGTCCAGCTTCTAAAATCACACAACGCTGGAATGGTTTGTGTTGCATGGCTCCCTGAAGATCACAGAACCACTGGATTTTTGTACGCTGGAAGTGTCCTTGAAGATCACAGAACAATAGGATGGCTTGTGTTGAAAACGTCCCTGAAGATCACAGCACAGTAGACTATCCTTGGTACACTATCATTGGTAGAGGGCCTCGAGGATTTGGCAGTACCTGAGAGGCATCCCAACCCAGAGGAGATGCTGGTCATAACCTCCACCACCTCTCTGGGCAAACCATCCCAGAGCTCCCCCACCCTTACCGTAAAGGTCTTCCACATGTTTGCATGGAACTTCCTGTGCTCAAGTTCTAGGCCACTGCTCATTGTCCTCCGCTACGCACCACCGAGAAGAGCCTGGCCTCATCCATTTTCCTCCCACTTCCCTTCAGATATTGATTAACACTCGCTTTGAATCTCTAGTTATAGGGTCTGAGACGATGGAGATCTGACGGCTACTTTTCCATACCAGCCCCCTCGCATGGCAAAATCTTCTGGTTCTTTCTACCAGTTGTGCAAACCCCAGAACTTGCTGGGCTCACCGATTCCACGCTACCCCACCTGAGCCGTGATTCGTGTTCACGCGTCCCAGGCTGTCAGACGACGATTGACCCCAGGATTGTTCCTGGGCAGTGGGGCGCAAAGCAGGAGTCAGATACAACTAGGGCATCCCCTAATGTTCCAATTCATTGCCCCTTGCTACCCAGAGGCAAGCAGGGGCAAGGGAAGAGGAGGAGTACCTCCACATACCGGTCCTCCGCCTTTTGTCTCAGGAGAAGTGGTGCACCGAGAGGCCTGAGAGAAGGGGGAGAGAAGGTGTGGCAGTTGCACCGCCACAGTTGACACAGGCACTCCAGGCTTTAGGTAACAACTGTCCAGGAAGTCAGAACACCAAACCTTCCTTCCAAATGAGCCCAACACAGAGTTTTACTGAGCAGAGAGGGAGGAAGCAGCGTGCAATTTGAGCCTTGCAGGTGGGCATCCTTCTGTGCCAGAAGTTCTTTGTCCTCTTAATAGTGAAGGGAGTGACGTGTGGAATCAAACTCTGGAACCCACGTAAGGTTACAAAGCAGGTACGCTCATTACGGCGCCGGGTGCGGGGGGGGATATCTCCTCCTAACTCGCACACAGAGAAAAGCACTGGTTACATACTTACAGACATAACATCCACATATTCATTACGTTCCACAAAAATGGGCTGGAATTCTGAGAAACTATTAACGTATTGTCCCACCCTCTTGAGCACGCATCCTAAAAATGTGGTGTGGGTCTCTGGTGGTCAGTGGATGAAGGCTCGTAGTCTACCTCGCTGTGAACTTCCGACCTTTTAAGGGGGGGTAGCCCGAACCAGCTCCTACTGGCGTTGTGTTGAGCTGAGACATCTGTTTCACCGTCCCATCTTCAACAACAGGAGCCTATTCTACTTTCTCATCGTTGTTTGGCAGCGAGTTTCCGTGGACTCTGCATTCTCTTCTTGAGCTTACGTGTCTGCAAGCATCTTGTCCTTCAGCGTGAATCCACTCCAGTTCTTTCCACAATATGGAAAGGCTGTTCTCATGATTCAGGAGACAGCTAGGGCTGGGGAATGGATGCATGGCACCTTAACTCTGACCAGCAAGGAAATCAGGAGAACGGAATGCAGACACTGCCAACTTCTACCGGCTCAAATCTGCTTCAAGACTCATTGCAAAGTCTCAGCTAGAAAAAGGATCACCTCAGTGTATCCAAGAAAAAGAGCAGCGCTTTTTGGGTTGGTTGGTTGGTTGTTTTATTGTGGGTGGTGTTTGTTTGTTTGTTTGTTTAATATACCACAAGACTATGCAGTTACACTGTCAGTCACCTCAGAGTGTTCCCAAAGGAGCTCATCCACGTCCTGCACACACTCCACCTGAACATCAAGTGGAGCAGGGGGTAGTCCTGCAGATGGAGTAACGCAGGAATTTTGACAGGATGTTGCTGCATGATGGAATCTCTGCATCCACTTATTCATCAAGTATCCAGCAGGAGAGCACAGAGCTCCGGAGGCATCGTTGTATCCAGTTCATCATCTGAAACCTCCGCAACCAAACTGGATGGGACCAGTCCTCTTGTGCCATCTGTCAGCTCTCCCTGAAACCAGACATTCTCATCCACAGCTCCAAAGACGTTAAGGTGTTGTCCAGCGGTCAGAGGAAGCTCGCTTTCTGGCTCCTCATTAGGACCCTCAACAGGATTGTAGCTGTGCCGAGCTAAGAATCTTTGAAATGTTGCTGATGCTTGTCCCAGAGAATGCAGGGTGAAGGACAAAAGCTCTGCTGCTGGTTCTCCGCTCTCACTTTCAGGGCCGTCCCCTGACAGAAAGCAGCACTCAGGACTGTTCCCGTGGACCTCTTTCACGGCTTTGAGTTCAAGCTCCAAGTCTTCCAGATGACTTTGAAGACCTTTGGCCTCTTGGATGGCAGAATGGAATGCACTGGGACGATGGCTGAGAGTCTTCTTTGATGGGGCAAGAGTCTCTTCGGCTGCCTCTCCCAGCTCCGTTCTGCCCTCGTCTCCAGTTGGAACTCTCTCCTAGTTGGTATCAGGATGAGCCTGCTCTGCTGCTCTCTCTTCTCTCTTGCACACTCTGTGAGAATGAGTTTCAGAAAGCACTACTCACTGACAGGAAATAAGGGGAAACTTGAAAGACTTGGCAACGTAAGTCCTGGCCGTGTACTGCCAGCAACTGATCTGGCCGCCCAGGATCCTGGCACCACAAATGCTTCGTTGCCAAATGCAGCAATGAAGTGTTCTGGGGAAAAGCCAACTCACACGTATTTTTGGCACATCCATATCACAGCACCACAGGCCACCACCAGCGCAGACAGCAGCACAGCTGAGAACAGTACCATCGCTGCGATGTGGCGCCTTCGCGCAGATCTGCCAACAGCAGCCTTTGTGCTCGTCCCGGCATTCATCCCTGGGAGAAACGAGACAACAGTCCCACGTTACCTTCACCTGCGCTACAGATAACCTCTCAGTGTGCTTCATGGACCCAGGAGATTTTCATCAGTGGGTGCCTCTGCCTCTGACGCCCAGGCACCAGAGGACAAGAAGGACTGCTTCCACCTCTCGTTGGGTAGGGAGAGGCCGCACAGGCACTGCCCGTGACTTCCTCTGGGCCGAGGGCTGGGGCTGTGCCCTGGGGTCTGGGCTTTGTCTGTGGGAAGCACTGCAGAGCAGAATCCCTCGCACTTTCCCCAGCGCACGCGTCCCGCGCTCTCCCGCAGGACACCCCCCCCCGGCTGAAGGTCGGGCTCCAGCCAGCACAGGGCACAGCCGGAGCCAGCCCAGGGGAGAAACACTCCTGCAGGCTCCTCCCACACAGGACCCCGCTCATCGCCCTCGGGTGGCTTTGCTCCAAAAGGGCAAAACTCACCACTCTCTGGGAACTGGGAGTGGTGGGAGCTGAGCAGCGTCACAGAGGCCTGCACGTACCTTCTCCGGCACACTGCTGGAACAACTCTCCACACCCCACTGAGGTCAGCCGTGTTCAGAGAGCCATCCCTGGCTTCTTTTACACGTGCCCTGTGCTCACACGCTCAGGTTCGGCTGCTGACCTGGCGTGCAAGAGCAGGCAGCAAGAGCCTGCAGGCACACAGTGGCTCTGGTGAGTGACACTGGATGACCACGGGACAGAAATTACCTGGCATGACAGTTGTTGGCGCTGCCTGCGTTCCTTTGCCCGAGACTGGCAGTGTGGGATGGCTGCCTTCCTGCAGTGCATCCTGCTCACTTTGTTGGTCAGTTCCTTTAGAAAGAAAGCAGGGCAGTAGGATTGGATGTGATGTGCTCTCATCGGGAACTGAGCTACTCCAGTCCCGCGCTCAGGCAAAGCCTGCTGGTCCCAGCCCCACAGATCCACTGCGACCCCCTCCGTTGCCCAAGGGCATTTGGGCCCTCCCAGGAATTGGAGGGTGCCAACCCTCTCACGCCTCTCGAGGAATCAGCTCCTATGCAAGGCCCTCACACCCTGTGCTGTGAGCGTCACCAACCATCACGTTCCACCCATCACAGGCCAGGCATCTGCAGGCTGAAATTCAAGCTCAGACAGAAGCGCCTTCAGAATCAGCATCCCACCTTGTTTCCAGCATTAGCAAAGGCATCCCTGCTCGGGATGCTCCTCCTGCCTTGAACTCGCTCTAGCTGCACAGAGGGCTTTGTATGAGCAGAAGCACAGCACTCGCCAGTTGCTGCCATCTGGCTGCCAAAGCACCTCTGACAAGTAATGGTCGTGCTGGGGGAGCAGCTGCCCCCGGGCCTTGGCTGGATGCAGAAGTGGCAGCAGACCATCTCTGGTGCTTGACAGTGCCTGCAAGGCGCTACATGGAACACCACCGCAGCACGGCTCTGAGCGATCCCTTCCTGCTGTGCAGGCTACAGCTTGTCCACACACGTACATCAGACCTCAGCTTCCCAGGTCTCACAGTGAACAGACTCAAGTATACCCACCACGCGCTGCCTTCTCCATTTCCTTCACCAGTTCCTTGAGGAGACGGGATGAGCCCTGGGAGTATTCTCCTCTTTGGGTTCATCCTTTCCTTTTTCCGGACCTTAACAGAATGCATGAAGTTAAATATCACGTGCATGAGGTTTTGAAGACCAGCAGTGAGTCAGTGAGACAAACTACTCACCGCTGGGATTCCAGCTGGGCTCCAGCGCAGGAGGAAACACATGACCGGGCAAAGCCCTCCCTGGGGGCACTCCTGCAACCAAAGACCCACGAAAAGTTTCAGTCATACGCTACAGCATCACTGAATAGCAGAGCATACGGGGGATCGTG
The DNA here is from genome assembly GCF_016699485.2 of Gallus gallus. Lineage (NCBI taxonomy): Eukaryota > Metazoa > Chordata > Aves > Galliformes > Phasianidae > Gallus > Gallus gallus. The sequence goes on from NC_052554.1 coordinate 97,014, forward strand.
CCATGAAATGGCACTGAAATGGGCAGTGAAAGCTCTCCAAGGAATTACAAAGCCAGGACATACCCATGCGATCTGCCGGAGTTTCAGTCCCAGAGCTCAGAGCGGAACCTGGATCACCTCCTCCAGTCACATCTGCAAACAAACGCAGGACAGAGCAACTCCCATTAAACATCCTTCCAGTCAGAATGACACAGGATGCAATTAAAGCTGGGCATTCCTTCACGACACCATTCTCTCCCTTCCACACAGGAGCACCTCGGAAACAGTTCCTGGCTGCCTGCAGGGGCACCACCATCATACAGAACTAACCCCGTGTGGAACTGCCCAGAGGAGCGCCCGCCTGGAGCTCACCCCAGCTCTAAACTCAACTGCATGGACTGGATTAAACCTAGGCTTTGGTGAGCCGCTGCCTGGAGACACAGCTGTAATCAAGGACAGCGGAGAAACGTTCCCATTGCACGTGCCCATCTCTCTCTCCCTTACTGAGCTGCGGTGATGGAAGGGGCTCAGGTAATGACATGGGGGGAAAGTTCCAAAGCTGCAGAGAGGCCAGGTGACCTGCTGGCTGGTATTCCACAGCTTTCCAAATACTTTCTCCAGGCCGTGGGAGACAATTCTCAGGGACCTCATGGAAGAACATTCGGCCCCCTGGAATTTTCTTACTGGGAGACCTCGCAGATACAGAGACAAAGCCAACGCAACGCTGACAGCACGGAGCACCCAAGAAACAACGACCATCCATGCTTCTCGGGGAGAAGAACCCGCTGGCCGGTGAAAAGCGCAACCCTTGCTGAACTAGCCCAGCCACAAAGGAACAAATATCGAGGACATGAAGCCCGGCTACTTACCTCCAGCATCCCCTTCAGGCTCAGAGGCAAGATTCTGTTCTGCTGATTCACCAGCAGGGCCTGCAGGCACAAGTGTAATCAGACACAGGTGAGGAGAGCTTCCAGCACACGTGGGGGCCTCCTTTTCCCTGAGTGGGGAAAGGTGGGCCAGGGAATGCCACGGCCCAAATACGAAGGTCTGGGCTCTCTCAGCTGAAGAGGGGCAGCGGTAACCTTCCCACTGAAATGTGGCAGCTCTCCGAGTAAAGAAATACTCATGGCTCATCTGTGCAAGCCCTTCAAGGCACAAACAGGCTTGGAAGACCTTGAGAGGGTCTTAAGCAAAATTGCACGCAAGTAAACTATGGGAGCATGAATGTTTCTGCCTCCAAGGAAACAGACACTCACAACTTACCTCTGGGTTGTCCCAGAGGCACAGGCACAAAATCCGGATCCAAACGATCATCCGGAAAGGGAGCACCAAGTTCATCTCCTAGAATCAAGAACACATGAAAGAAGGTCCCATTGGACGGTGTGATCTCCTTCTCCCTCAGTAACTGGATGTTGCTGGGCCGTGGAACGGGATGGGAGAAGGACTCAGGTCACGATTCCCAAAGTTGCAGAGTGGCCAGGATGACCTGTAGGCTGGCACCTGGCAGCGTACACAATACTCTCTCCAGGCCATGTGCCACATCCCTCACGGACCGCATGGAAGAAGATGCAGCTCCTGGGGGCTTTCTTATTGGGAGGCCTCCAATGCACAGGAAGGTCACACTGAAGCACTGGAGGAAAGCACGCCTGTCTCTTCCTCTGGGCTGTGGGCCGGGGCTCTGTGTTGGAAACTGGGATTCATCTACGGGGAGTACCATGAGCCTGGAGCAGAAATGCTCACGCTTCTCCCAGCACACATCTGCCAAGCTCTCCCCAGGACATCTCCCACGACGAAGGCTGTGCTCCAGCCAGCAAGCAGCAGAGCCATGGCCCAGCATGGCTGGAGCCAGCCCTGAGGAGCAGCGCTGCCACGGGCTCTTGCCCGGCTCCTGCGGTGCTGCCCATCGCCCCCTGCCCAACACCACCCCCCATGGAAGGCCAGCCCCAGGGAAGTGTGGCACAGGGCCGTGGGGACACAGCCTGACTTCTTGCCCCCACTGCTGCTCAGTCCGTGTCCCATCTCTGCCCACCCACCTGCTCCCGGTGCTCGCCACGGAGCAGCACAGGTCTCCCGGAAACACATGGCCATCAGTAGGAGGAAGAGGACAAAGCGGGCAGGGGCCATGGCTCCCCACACTCGCACCATGCTTCCAACACCACCGCTGCAGCCACAGTGAGCGTCGCACAGAGCAAAGCCTGCGGCACAGGACAGCGTCGCAGCCAGGCCTTGTGAGCTCACGGCACAGCACCGCACAGCCATTGGACGGGGCATTGTGACCTCACGGCTCCGAGATTCCGGGTGGCGGCTCCCCGCGGGCTGCTGCTCTTGTGATGTGCTGCACCAGGGCTGCGTGGGGCCCGTGCTTACGTCATAGAAACGCAGAATCATAGAGCGGCTTGGGGTGGAAGGGACAGCAAAGAGCTTAGAACCCCAACCCCACTGCCGTGGGCAGGGATGCCACCCACGGGGTCATGCTGCCCAGAGCCCCACCCAGCCTGGCCTTGAACACCTCCAGGGATGGAGCATCCACAGCTTCACTTGGCAAACATTTCTAGGGCTTCAACAGCCCCAGGAGGGAATTATTTCCAGCTCGGTGCACCCATGACACCTCAGGCCATTGGGGAAGAGATGCAATATGGAAATGGGGTCTGGATCAAGGACGCTATTGCACAGGTTATCCATGCGTGTCAAACGTGCTGCAATTAAGCAAGCCAAGCGGATAAAGCCTCTCCAGTATGGAGGATGATGGCTGAAATACAAACACGGGGAAGCTGACCTTCTCACAGACCTGCCAAGTCAAGTGTCACGTGCTTACGTTTTTGTTGATAGATCTGCAGTTTCACCTGTTTTCCTTCAGTTTTCCAGCACCTTGGCTAAGGACATCCCCTTTCCTGCACCAAGTATATTTCCCACACGTAGCTTGCTTCCAAGCCTGCATTTAGTAGCAGAAATTGAAGGCTTGCTGGTTGGCACCTCCCATCACCAAAGTCCCCCAAAGTGAACTCACTGCTGCTGGCAACTGGACGCTTGGTGCCGAGAGGACCGTCACCTATGGGGTCCCACCTGGGTCTCCAGAAGCTGTTGCACTTTTGGAAGCAGAGCATCCAAATACATTGCCTATATACATCCAATACAGTGTCCATACAACACTGCCATTGAATCAGAGCCTGCCACTTTCCCTATGACCAGGCAAAGTGCGTGAAGGCAAGCTGAACTGCTGAACCAGGCACCACATGGGGCTTATGTATTTGTGTCAAAAGACAGCATACATTTTCTCACTCATCTTGTCTGGCTACCTGGTGACAATAAGCCCTGCTTAGTGCTTATTTCAAAAGGGCAGCAGGTCCTCGCTGGCCACGTGCAGGGGCTTCTCAGACACATATGCCAGCGAGGTGTGGGCACAGCCGGTAGAACAGCTCCTGGTGGTAAGTTTTGGGCACAGAGCACTGCAGCGCCCGGAACAAAGCCAGCAGCAGGCAGATGAGAGTGAGGCAGATGTGGGGAAGAAGGGGGTGGAGAATGGGGCAGGTCAAACATGCCCCTACCCCATAGTGGCACGCACACACGCCGTACAGAGGGGACAATCAGGATCAGCTGCACAGCCATGGTCACGCAGGGCAGCGGGAGACCAGGAGAGGGGCACAGCAGGAACGCAGCAGCACAGACTGGGCCTGGGCCCGCTGCTCCAGGGACACCCGTCCCTACAGAGAAGCTTCCCAGGCAGTCTCAGTGCTGACTGACCCTCTGGCATTCAGCAGGCCAAATGGAAGCAAAAATAACAAGAAGAATCAGACTTAGTTTTCAATAAGAAAGATTCTAAAATGGGACTTCACTTCTTAAGTTCTTTACTACGAATAAAAGCGCAAGTCTACCCTAAATATAGCACTATTAAAATGTGTATACTTTTTTTTTTTTTTTTTTCTCCAAAAAAAAATAAACCTACAACTGCTGATACCTTTTCTCGCATGTCAGGTGGGGCTGGGGCTGCAGCAGCCCTGCCTCTTCCCAGTCATGCCTGCATTGGAAGGGTCCTGGAAAATCTCACAGAATCATAGAATGGCCTGGGTTGAAAAGGACCACAATGACCATCGAGTTTCAACCCCCCGGCTATGTGCCAACCACCAGAGGATCGCCAACCACCAGAGCAGGCTGCCCAGAGCCACTTCCAGCCTGGCCTTGAATGCCTCCAGCAACGGGACATCCACAACCTCCTTGGGCAACCTGTTCCAGTGCGTCACCACCCTCTGGGTGAAAAACTTCCTCCTAATATCTAACCTAAACCGCCCCTGTCTCAGTTTAAGACCATTCCTCCTTGTCCTACCACTATCCACCCTCAAAAACAGCCGTTCCCCTTCCAGTTTATACGCTCCCTTCAAGTACTGGAAGGCCACAATGAGCTCCCCCTGGAGCCTTCTCTTCTCCAAGCTATACAAGCCCAGTTCCCTCAACCTTTCCTCATAGGAGAGGTGCTCCTGCCCTCTGATCATCTTAGTGGCCCTCCTCTGGACACGCTCCAACAGCTCCACCCTTCCTCTACTGGGGGCCTGTAGAGCAAATAAGGATACGGATATAAGAAACTATCGCCTTTGAAAAGGAATAATCAGAGATGAACAGGAAGCTTACCCGTGTCCTAGGCTCGCCAAAAGGGCTCCAAGAGGAGTGATCTTCAGAGAGCGATCCTTCCTCCGTGGCAGTCAGCCCTTAAATGGGGTTTAGAAGAGGTGGAGCCTGGCTCCACCCCTTCCGGTCACACAGGTGGAGTTGCAGTTCAACAGGTCTCATACAGGGCCCCAGGCCTGGGTGCAGTACTCCAGATGGGGCCTCACAAGAGCTGAGTAGAGGGGGACAACCACCTCCCTCTCCCTGCTGGCCACCTCTTTCTTAACGCAGCCCAGAACACACTTGGCCTTCCGGGCTGCCAGCACACACTGCTGGCTCACGTCCAGCTTCTAAAATCACACAACGCTGGAATGGTTTGTGTTGCATGGCTCCCTGAAGATCACAGAACCACTGGATTTTTGTACGCTGGAAGTGTCCTTGAAGATCACAGAACAATAGGATGGCTTGTGTTGAAAATGTCCCTGAAGATCACAGCACAGTAGACTATCCTTGGTACACTATCATTGGTAGAGGGCCTCGAGGATTTGGCAGTACCTGAGAGGCATCCCAACCCAGAGGAGATGCTGGTCATAACCTCCACCACCTCTCTGGGCAACCCGTCCCAGGGCTCCCCCACCCTTACCGTAAAGAAGGTCTTCCACATGTTTGCATGGAACTTCCTGTGCTCAAGTTCTAGGCCACTGCTCATTGTCCTCCGCTACGCACCACCGAGAAGAGCCTGGCCTCATCCATTTTCCTCCCACTTCCCTTCAGATATTGATTAACACTCGCTTTGAATCTCTAGTTATAGGGTCTGAGACGATGGAGATCTGACGGCTACTTTTCCATACCAGCCCCCTCGCATGGCAAAATCTTCTGGTTCTTTCTACCAGTTGTGCAAACCCCAGAACTTGCTGGACTCACGGATTCCACGCTACCCCACCTGAGCCGTGATTCGTGTTCACGCGTCCCAGGCTGTCAGACGACGACTGACCCCAGGATTGTTCCTGGGCAGTGGGGCGCAAAGCAGGAGTCAGATACAACTAGGGCATCCCCTAATGTTCCAATTCATTGCCCCTTGCTACCCAGAGGCAAGCAGGGGCAAGGGAAGAGGAGGAGTACCTCCACGTACCGGTCCTCCGCCTTTTGTCTCAGGAGAAGTGGTGCACCGAGAGGCCTGAGAGAAGGGGGAGAGAAGGTGTGGCAGTTGCACCGCCACAGTTGACACAGGCACTCCAGGCTTTAGGTAACAACTGTCCAGGAAGTCAGAACACCAAACCTTCCTTCCAAATGAGCCCAACACAGAGTTTTACTGAGCAGAGAGGGAGGAAGCAGCGTGCAATTTGAGCCTTGCAGGTGGGCATCCTTCTGTGCCAGAAGTTCTTTGTCCTCTTAATAGTGAAGGGAGTGACGTGTGGAATCAAACTCTGGAACCCACGTAAGGTTACAAAGCAGGTACGCTCATTACGGCGCCGGGTGCGGGGGGGGATATCTCCTCCTAACTCGCACACAGAGAAAAGCACTGGTTACATACTTACAGACATAACATCCACATATTCATTACGTTCCACAAAAATGGGCTGGAATTCTGAGAAACTATTAACGTATTGTCCCACCCTCTTGAGCACGCGTCCTAAAAATGTGGTGGGGGTCTCTGGCGGTCAGTGGATGAAGGCTCGTAGTCTACCTCGCTGTGAACTTCCGACCTTTTAAGGGGGGGTAGCCCGAACCAGCTCCTACTGGCGTTGTGTTGAGCTGAGACATCTGTTTCACCGTCCCATCTTCAACAACAGGAGCCTATTCTACTTTCTCATCGTTGTTTGGCAGCGAGTTTCCATGGACTCTGCATTCTCTTCTTGAGCTTACGTGTCTGCAAGCATCTTGTCCTTCAGCGTGAATCCACTCCAGTTCTTTCCACAATATGGAAAGGCTGTTCTCATGATTCAGGAGACAGCTAGGGCTGGGGAATGGATGCATGGCACCTTAACTCTGACCAGCAAGGAAATCAGGAGAACGGAATGCAGACACTGCCAACTTCTACCGGCTCAAATCTGCTTCAAGACTCATTGCAAAGTCTCAGCTAGAAAAAGGATCACCTCAGTGTATCCAAGAAAAAGAGCAGCGCTTTTTGGGTTGGTTGGTTGGTTGTTTTATTGTGGGTGGTGTTTGTTTGTTTGTTTGTTTAATATACCACAAGACTATGCAGTTACACTGTCAGTCACCTCAGAGTGTTCCCAAAGGAGCTCATCCACGTCCTGCACACACTCCACCTGAACATCAAGTGGAGCAGGGGGTAGTCCTGCAGATGGAGTAACGCAGGAATTTTGACAGGATGTTGCTGCATGATGGAATCTCTGCATCCACTTATTCATCAAGTATCCAGCAGGAGAGCACAGAGCTCCGGAGGCATCGTTGTATCCAGTTCATCATCTGAAACCTCCGCAACCAAACTGGATGGGACCAGTCCTCTTGTGCCATCTGTCAGCTCTCCCTGAAACCAGACATTCTCATCCACAGCTCCAAAGACGTTAAGGTGTTGTCCAGCGGTCAGAGGAAGCTCGCTTTCTGGCTCCTCATTAGGACCCTCAACAGGATTGTAGCTGTGCCGAGCTAAGAATCTTTGAAATGTTGCTGATGCTTGTCCCAGAGAATGCAGGGTGAAGGACAAAAGCTCTGCTGCTGGTTCTCCGCTCTCACTTTCAGGGCCGTCCCCTGACAGAAAGCAGCACTCAGGACTGTTCCCGTGGACCTCTTTCACGGCTTTGAGTTCAAGCTCCAAGTCTTCCAGATGACTTTGAAGACCTTTGGCCTCTTGGATGGCAGAATGGAATGCACTGGGACGATGGCTGAGATTCTTCTTTGATGGGGCAAGAGTCTCTTCGGCTGCCTCTCCCAGCTCCGTTCTGCCCTCGTCTCCAGTTGGAACTCTCTCCTAGTTGGTATCAGGATGAGCCTGCTCTGCTGCTCTCTCTTCTCTCTTGCACACTCTGTGAGAATGAGTTTCAGAAAGCACTACTCACTGACAGGAAATAAGGGGAAACTTGAAAGACTTGGCAACGTAAGTCCTGGCCGTGTACTGCCAGCAACTGATCTGGCCGCCCAGGATCCTGGCACCACAAATGCTTCGTTGCCAAATGCAGCAATGAAGTGTTCTGGGGAAAAGCCAACTCACACGTATTTTTGGCACATCCATATCACAGCACCACAGGCCAGCACCAGCGCAGACAGCAGCACAGCTGAGAACAGTACCATCGCTGCGATGTGGCGCCTTCGCGCAGATCTGCCAACAGCAGCCTTTGTGCTCGTCCCGGCATTCATCCCTGGGAGAAACGAGACAACGTCCCACATTACCTTCACCTGCGCTACAGATAACCTCTCAGTGTGCTTCATGGACCCAGGAGATTTTCATCAGTGGGTGCCTCTGCCTCTGACGCCCAGGCACCAGAGGACAAGAAGGACTGCTTCCACCTCTCGTTGGGTAGGGAGAGGCCGCACAGGCACTGCCCGTGACTTCCTCTGGGCCGAGGGCTGGGGCTGTGCCCTGGGGTCTGGGCTTTGTCTGTGGGAAGCACTGCAGAGCAGAATCCCTCGCACTTTCCCCAGCGCACGCGTCCCGCGCTCTCCCGCAGGACACCCCCCCCCGGCTGAAGGTCGGGCTCCAGCCAGCACAGGGCACAGCCGGAGCCAGCCCAGGGGAGAAACACTCCTGCAGGCTCCTCCCACACAGGACCCCGCTCATCGCCCTCGGGTGGCTTTGCTCCAAAAGGGCAAAACTCACCACTCTCTGGGAACTGGGAGTGGTGGGAGCTGAGCAGCGTCACAGAGGCCTGCACGTACCTTCTCCGGCACACTGCTGGAACAACTCTCCACACCCCACTGAGGTCAGCCGTGTTCAGAGAGCCATCCCTGGCTTCTTTTACACGTGCCCTGTGCTCACACGCTCAGGTTCGGCTGCTGACCTGGCGTGCAAGAGCAGGCAGCAAGAGCCTGCAGGCACACAGTGGCTCTGGTGAGTGACACTGGATGACCACGGGACAGAAATTACCTGGCATGACAGTTGTTGGCGCTGCCTGCGTTCCTTTGCCCGAGACTGGCAGTGTGGGATGGCTGCCTTCCTGCAGTGCATCCTGCTCACTTTGTTGGTCAGTTCCTTTAGAAAGAAAGCAGGGCAGTAGGATTGGATGTGATGTGCTCTCATCGGGAACTGAGCTACTCCAGTCCCGCGCTCAGGCAAAGCCTGCTGGTCCCAGCCCCACAGATCCACTGCGACCCCCTCCGTTGCCCAAGGGCATTTGGGCCCTCCCAGGAATTGGAGGGTGCCAACCCTCTCACGCCTCTCGAGGAATCAGCTCCTATGCAAGGCCCTCACACCCTGTGCTGTGAGCGTCACCAACCATCACGTTCCACCCATCACAGGCCAGGCATCTGCAGGCTGAAATTCAAGCTCAGACAGAAGCGCCTTCAGAATCAGCATCCCACCTTGTTTCCAGCATTAGCAAAGGCATCCCTGCTCGGGATGCTCCTCCTGCCTTGAACTCGCTCTAGCTGCACAGAGGGCTTTGTATGAGCAGAAGCACAGCACTCGCCAGTTGCTGCCATCTGGCTGCCAAAGCACCTCTGACAAGTAATGGTCGTGCTGGGGGAGCAGCTGCCCCCGGGCCTTGGCTGGATGCAGAAGTGGCAGCAGACCATCTCTGGTGCTTGACAGTGCCTGCAAGGCGCTACATGGAACACCACCGCAGCACGGCTCTGAGCGATCCCTTCCTGCTGTGCAGGCTACAGCTTGTCCACACACGTACATCAGACCTCAGCTCCCCAGGTCTCACAGTGAACAGACTCAAGTATACCCACCACGCGCTGCCTTCTCCATTTCCTTCACCAGTTCCTTGAGGAGACGGGATGAGCCCTGGGAGTATTCTCCTCTTTTGGGTTCATCCTTTCCTTTTTCCGGACCTTAACAGAATGCATGAAGTTAAATATCACGTGCATGAGGTTTTGAAGACCAGCAGTGAGTCAGTGAGACAAACTACTCACCGCTGGGATTCCAGCTGGGCTCCAGCGCAGGAGGAAACACATGACCGGGCAAAGCCCTCCCTGGGGGCACTCCTGCAACCAAAGACCCACGAAAAGTTTCAGTCATACGCTACAGCATCACTGAATAGCGGAGCATACGGGGGATCGTGCCATGAAATGGCACTGAAATGGGCAGTGAAAGCTCTCCAAGGAATTACAAAGCCAGGACATACCCATGCGATCTGCCGGAGTTTCAGTCCCAGAGCTCAGAGCGGAACCTGGATCACCTCCTCCAGTCACATCTGCAAACAAACGCAGGACAGAGCAACTCCCATTAAACATCCTTCCAGTCAGAATGACACAGGATGCAATTAAAGCTGGGCATTCCTTCACGACACCATTCTCTCCCTTCCACACAGGAGCACCTCGGAAACAGTTCCTGGCTGCCTGCAGGGGCACCACCATCATACAGAACTAACCCCGTGTGGAACTGCCCAGAGGAGCGCCCGCCTGGAGCTCACCCCAGCTCTAAACTCAACTGCATGGACTGGATTAAACCTAGGCTTTGGTGAGCCGCTGCCTGGAGACACAGCTGTAATCAAGAACAGCGGAGAAACGTTCCCATTGCACGTGCCCATCTCTCTCTCCCTTACTGAGCTGCGGTGATGGAAGGGGCTCAGGTAATGACATGGGGGGAAAGTTCCAAAGCTGCAGAGAGGCCAGGTGACCTGCTGGCTGGTATTCCACAGCTTTCCAAATACTTTCTCCAGGCCGTGGGAGACAATTCTCAGGGACCTCATGGAAGAACATTCGGCCCCCTGGAATTTTCTTACTGGGAGACCTCGCAGATACAGAGACAAAGCCAACGCAACGCTGACAGCACGGAGCACCCAAGAAACAATGACCATCCATGCTTCTCGGGGAGAAGAACCCACTGGCCGGTGAAAAGCGCAACCCTTGCTGAACTAGCCCAGCCACAAAGGAACAAATATCGAGGACATGAAGCCCGGCTACTTACCTCCAGCATCCCCTTCAGGCTCAGAGGCAGGATTCTGTTCTGCTGATTCACCAGCAGGGCCTGCAGGCACAAGTGTAATCAGACACAGGTGAGGAGAGCTTCCAGCACACGTGGGGGCCTCCTTTTCCCTGAGTGGGGAAAGGTGGGCCAGGGAATGCCACGGCCCAAATACGAAGGTCTGGGCTCTCTCAGCTGAAGAGGGGCAGCGGTAACCTTCCCACTGAAATGTGGCAGCTCTCCGAGTAAAGAAATACTCATGGCTCATCTGTGCAAGCCCTTCAAGGCACAAACAGGCTTGGAAGACCTTGAGAGGGTCTTAAGCAAAATTGCACGCAAGTAAACTATGGGAGCATGAATGTTTCTGCCTCCAAGGAAACAGACACTCACAACTTACCTCTGGGTTGTCCCAGAGGCACAGGCACAAAATCCGGATCCAAACGATCATCCGGAAAGGGAGCACCAAGTTCATCTCCTAGAATCAAGAACACATGAAAGAAGGTCCCATTGGATGGTGTGATCTCCTTCTCCCTCAGTAACTGGATGTTGCTGGGCCGTGGAACGGGATGGGAGAAGGACTCAGGTCACGATTCCCAAAGTTGCAGAGTGGCCAGGATGACCTGTAGGCTGGCACCTGGCAGCGTACACAATACTCTCTCCAGGCCATGTGCCACATCCCTCACAGACCGCATGGAAGAAGATGCAGCTCCTGGGGGCTTTCTTATTGGGAGGCCTCCAATGCACAGGAAGGTCACACTGAAGCACTGGAGGAAAGCACGCCTGTCTCTTCCTCTGGGCTGTGGGCCGGGGCTCTGTGTTGGAAACTGGGATTCATCTACGGGGAGTACCATGAGCCTGGAGCAGAAATGCTCACGCTTCTCCCAGCACACATCTGCCAAGCTCTCCCCAGGACATCTCCCACGACGAAGGCTGTGCTCCAGCCAGCAAGCAGCAGAGCCATGGCCCGGCATGGCTGGAGCCAGCCCTGAGGAGCAGCGCTGCCACGGGCTCTTGCCCGGCTCCTGCGGTGCTGCCCATCGCCCCCTGCCCAACACCACCCCCCATGGAAGGCCAGCCCCAGGGAAGTGTGGCACAGGGCCGTGGGGACACAGCCTGACTTCTTGCCCCCACTGCTGCTCAGTCCGTGTCCCATCTCTGCCCACCCACCTGCTCCCGGTGCTCGCCACGGAGCAGCACAGGTCTCCCGGAAACACATGGCCATCAGTAGGAGGAAGAGGACAAAGCGGGCAGGGGCCATGGCTCCCCACACTCGCACCATGCTTCCAACACCACCGCTGCAGCCACAGTGAGCGTCGCACAGAGCAAAGCCTGCGGCACAGGACAGCGTCGCAGCCAGGCCTTGTGAGCTCACGGCACAGCACCGCACAGCCATTGGACGGGGCATTGTGACCTCACGGCTCCGAGATTCCGGGTGGCGGCTCCCCGCGGGCTGCTGCTCTTGTGATGTGCTGCACCAGGGCTGCGTGGGGCCCGTGCTTACGTCATAGAAACGCAGAATCATAGAGCGGCTTGGGGTGGAAGGGACAGCAAAGAGCTTAGAACCCCAACCCCACTGCCGTGGGCAGGGATGCCACCCACGGGGTCATGCTGCCCAGAGCCTGTGCTTGCTTTTGGAGACAAACATTTAAACTTCAACCAAAGCAGCTCATAGCGCCAGCTGCTAGCATCTCTGAAGCCTCTCAGTGCAGAGCAGTGCAGGGGAGAACAAGGAGTCTCGTCTAAGAGCTGTCCTTGTTTCCGCTGCTTAAAGAGCAAGTGTTTATATGGTCATTCTCATTTGATAAGCGGTGTGGGAGGGAAGTGTATCATCCTCTCACATCAACATCCTGGTTGGATCCATTCCTAATACTTATCCGTTTAACATCACACCTCCTGGGTAACATGTGCACAGCCTCATGTGTTTGTCAGGTGTACCTCAGTACGCAGGGTTTGAGCCTAATGGGTATACAGACATCCAGCTTTCATGCAAGTAGACTAACTTGGGATGGCATAAAGCAGGCTGGGGAGTGCTGTCCCCTCTTGAAGGCTGGTACAGGTTGAGATGCTGCGCTCAGAGGGGCTGTCTTCCCAGAGCAGCATTCCCAAGCTTAGCTGATACACTGTGACCCTTATATACTCTGACCCTTCTGCTTGTAGGGAAGCAGACAGTGTGAATGCCTGAATCATTAAATAACTAGCCAAGGTGACATGCTCCATTCTAAAGCCTGGGTCATCGTTGTTTGGCTCAGGTGGTTTGCATGTGAGCTCTCCTGGCAGAGCTCAGCCTGCTGTGGGCTGTTCCTGCTCAGCCAAGCTAACCCCTGCATCCTGCTGACATAAAAACTGCCTTCCAGTGGGAACAAAAGCTGGACTTACAGCAACTGTGCTATCCAAAGAAGAGCAATGCTCGTATAAAATGGGAAGCAGCAAATACTCCGGAAAAGCAGCTATCTATACTCCACCAGTGGTAATAACTGCGGTGACTGTGCAAATCTCATTGGAAGGTCAGGGTATCAAAGCAGATGGAACAAACTTAGTGCTCCTTTGGAATAATAATTGCTTGTGCTCTGAACATTTATTCATCTAACACGCAGAGGAAACTTTCTTCCTGGTGCAACTCTGTTTGTTTCCACTGGAACAGGTGCACTTATGGTCTTAGCAGTTACTCAAGGAAAGCTGTAGGTTCCAGGGCTGGGCACAAACACGTTGCAGTTAATTCCTCATCCTAAAGCCACGAATCAGCAATGCAGGCAGAGAACTGGGCAACAGCTGCAGGGCCCACGCAGTCTTTGCCATGCAGCTGAACAGCCCTGCTGATTAACCTATAGAGACTGTGCAGAAGAAATAACCAGGAAAGCATCTGTCAGAATATCTCACATTAAGAGCAAGACTTATGTTTCTCGGCATCAATGCTAATGAATACCAAGAGCTTTCTTTAAATCTGCTAATTGCTATTTATCTTCTAAGATGCTTGAAAGGCTCAACAGACCATGCATTGTGTCATACTGCAAGATAGCTCAAGTGGGAGAGCACACAGAAGCATTGAAGAGAGCGATTTCAGAAAGAAAAGAGAGAGTAGGGGGACAGATTTAAGTTATTCTGTACGGCTTGTCAGTGTGAGGACCTAACAGCAGCAGCCAAACATTCAGATGTATGTTCTCGTACAGCATCCCTGGCTTCCCAGGAAGATACTGGTAGCCACATTTGCCATGTTCTTACATCAGCCCAGAAGTCTGTTGTCTCCTCAACAATAAAAGCGTATTTCTGGTATCTTGGAGGAGATCTGGATTTGATCAAGGTGTCTGATCAGGATAAAGCTAATGGACGAAGACACTCACCTCCTCCATCTCCAATGACTGGGCTGGATTTGGAGTGGAAGAGTGTGGTTCAGGATGAATTCCACAACGGCCGACTGCACCTGCACCTCCATGAAGGCAGCTCTTCCGCTGACGCAGTCAGACTCACACTGCTGTGATCTGAAGAAAAAACAGATGAAGTAAAACTGCCAACAGACAGAAGACCGGGAAGGTACCTCTGGCTGTGCAAAATGTGCTGATTTTGGAGGGGAGGGCAGCTTTTGTAGACGTGTGTTTATTTTGAGGTTTCTTTTCAACCCTGTTTACAAGATGTCAAGCATGAGCCCACTCTGGTGCATGTCAGCATGTCCCTGTTTTAATTCTGAATGACACCGGCCCAATACATACCGACTCCCTTTGGAGCCCAGCACACCTTTTACATCTCTGAAAATGATGCAGGGACATTTTCTTCAACGTTCCCTTTAGGATGTTTTGTTTACCAAGGCTTCAACAACGTTTATGGGAAATAAACAGCAGAAAAGTATAGGTTTCTTTCGTTGCTGTTGCACTGGTCAATAAGTAACCCCACTGCATTTATTCTACGTCCTGCTTGCAGAGGCTCATTCTGCACAGCCAGAGGTGCTCTAATAAGAAGGAGCACCAGCAAAGCCCTCACCTAACGAGGCCACGCACTGCTAGTCTCCAGCATCACACCTCAGTACAGCACACACACTGCGCAGAGTCCAGCAATGCCCACTCCTCCCTGCTGAAATACATGGCCACCTCTGCAAAGGCCACGGGCTCCTGCAAGTGCTCCTTTCTGGGCACAGCCAAAGCCCAGGGAAGCAGCTTGGAGAGGAGAGAAACTCCAGTCCCAGCAGCTTCTCTGTTCCCAGCACACAAATGCTGGCTGAAGGACACTGAAGGACACTCTCCCCCCGCACTCCCATCTCTTGCCCCTTGCCCTCTCCTGGCTGCTTCCCCCAGCCCCTGCCTAAGATGGACATGCAGTGGCCATGTGCTGCTCTGCTGCAGGCTGCAGGCAGATGTTAAACTGGAGCCTGCTGGGACAAGAGAAATGGCAGGAGATGTGGGAGGAAATGCAGCAATTCCTGCCCAACCCCCACCCTCGCCAGCCCACCTGCAGGGCATTTCCTGGGGGTAAAAGCAGGCTGGGACTCAGACCAGCAGACCTGCTCTTACCAGCCTTCCTTCCCAGCAAAGCCAGTGTGATGGTGTGCTCCCCCCTCCCCCTTTCTTCCTTTCTCCCACCTTCCTCCCTCAGCCTTGCACAGGAAGACAGTGAGCAACACTCCTAGCTAAACCAGACTAAAGATCACAAAACTGCCTCAAGCTGGGAGGCTGAAAGAACTGACAGCAGGCCTCTGGCTCAACATCTGAGGGCCAATTGAGCATATGCCTAAAAATAAAGTACGGCAATGAGTCAATCATCTTACCACCAAAATAGACAGCAGCACAAGCACCTCTTGAGCTCTCCTGCACAGAGGAACAGCTCTCCCCTTGAGCAGGCATGCCTCTTGAGGTTACACCTGCACAGAGATCCTTTCCACCTTGATGTCAAGACACCTTGTTGATACGGATCCTCAGTAAGTGACTAGTAGTTTGGGTGGGCTTTGTTAGCTCCACTACGGTTATATCTTTGATTGTGCACATAGGATCCCTTAGACACAAACTCTTGAACGCGTCTGGGACAAGGAGTGGATCCAGCTGTGCTGAGGATCCTTACCTCTGTGGTTTGAAGAGTTCAGACAGCAACGGGGTCTGCTCTGATCCTCATGACACAGCAGGAGAGCGTCCTGTAGGTGTGTGTTTAATCCTGCCCTCTATGTGGAAAATAACCAAGTGTATCCAGCCATCTCCAGTCTTGTTAAGTCACTGTCATATCACTACAGCATATCTACATTACATCAATAAATATACATTCCTGCTTCCCTCTTAGGAGTGTATATCGTAGCTGTATCCATCTGTTATAAATTGGTGAAGTCTGCACGATAGCAACTAGGGACATCAACTATGATAAGAGTCACGGAGTGAACTCCAGTCCCAAATTCCTATATGAATAGGCTCATGACAACTGTTCTAACTGAGAAAGAAGAGACCATTAGGGGCCACCAAAGGACGAAAGGGGGAAAAGGTACTATCTGCAAAATGCCAAGTTTGGAAGTTACATATGAAGCAAGGGAGAACATAAATAAATGGATCAGGGAGCAGAAACTAAAGCAAGAAATTTATTGATTTATTTATTTATTTAGTAATAACCTACAGAAATTGATTTTGCTTGGGCTGTGTCAGGCACTCAGAACTATGCCACACACTATGCACAGGAGTGGAGATGGAAACGCATCGTATTGCGTAGCTACAAGTCTGGGAATCTATACTCTTAGTGAGGAATCAGAATCACCACACAACTGAAGCCCAGAATCATCACAGAGTCAAGGAATCTAGAATCATGAAACGATCACAGAATCTGAAATAACAGAACTTATAATCACAGGAGCTGGTATCCTCATAGCATCCTCATAGAATCCTCCAATAATCAATTCATAGAATCCTCAGACTCTAGAATCCTAGACTCTAGTAACCCCATAATAACCCCACAGTACTGAATCACCACATTTTGTTTCCTCACTCCCACAGAGGGAAACTTTCTGTGGAGCATGCTCACAATTGACAGTATCAGCCAGCATCACCCAGCACTCCTTATGGAACAGGTTACCTAGAATATCAAAGCACTGCCAGTTACAAGTGCTCAGAGGTTCTTCCTCAAAAGATGAATTGTTAATACTATCTTTCATTCTAATTTGGATACGGGAAGGGAACTGAGGTCTAGAATCTTTATGAACAGAATCCAACACCACTGTGCTCTTCACAAAACCTTTCCCCTTTGCCACAACACAGGGGAATGGGGAAAGTGAACCTTCATCCTGGTTTTCCACTACCCCTCAGGTCAGTCCCTGGGGACAGTTGGGACCCTTCTGGAGACGCCAGGAGCCCCCAGGACCCTCATCAGGCCCCGGGCATTTTGGTGCCACAAGCCCACTAGCACCCAGGGTGTATCCCCTGGTGTCCCACAGGACGTGACAGCCCAGGCAGGATGCAGCGTGACAGACCCATGTGGCTCCGTGGTGTGAGATTCGTATGTACTTCTCCCTGTCCCTGGCTGAAGTTCTCAGAGGGGTACACAGAGGTAGGAGAGAGCTAAGGACAAGGCCAAGGGGCACTTAGGGTGACAGGACATAGCCACAGCTTGGGGACAGTGGCCAGATGCTGGAGACATTCATATGGCAGGAAGGGACGCACAGGACACAACCACAGCCCAAGGACATGGGGGGCAACAAAAGGGACCTTGCTCAGACCACTGGGACCACAGTGCCGTGGGTGAACACACTGCCACCCACCTAGTGAAAGCTGTGTCCTTGCTGCAGCTATGTCTCCAAAGGGCTTTAGTCAGTGCCAGAACCCACAGATCCCCTATACAGGGCAAAACTACAGAATTCTGCATCAATCAATCGTCAGGAGCTTCCATTCACTGACAACGTCACTGTGAGGCCAAGGTCCCCACAGGCCAGGTGACACAGGGACATCGCTGGGACACTGAGCGATCAGCGGCAGTGCTGTTGATGGCAGCATCAGCTCAAGGGGACACAGCACTGACAATGCAGTGACAATGAGAATGTCATCAGTGACAACCACAACCCTCGAGTCCATTGGACACAGTGCTGAAGGTCAGTGTCAGTGACACTGCAACAACAACGCCAGGAGCTCCCCACAGCTGCCAGCACTGCCCCCCCCCCCCCTCCCACAGACATTCCCACTCTCACAGCTCCCCACGGATGTCAGGCAGCAGGTGACAGGCGGTGATGGTGGCTACGGTGGCAGCCACAGCGCGCAGGTCACGGCGCACCAGGCACAGGCAGTGCGCGGTCGCAGCTGCCCCAGCTTGGGCGTGGCCCAGGGGCCCCCCCAGACCTTCCAGCAGCCGCGCAGCCCCACTGAAACTGCGTCCCAGTGCCTCAGCCATTGCGCCCCGCAGTCGCCCCTCGCCCGCCCCCAGCCGCTGCTGCAGCAGTGAGGGGCCCCCCCTGGACACCCCTGGCAGTGGCATCCGGGCCGCACTGTCCTCTTCCTCCTCCTCCTCGGTCTCCGACGCCTCCCCCGGAACCTTCAGCCCCACTGCGGGAGTCCCGGCTGTGTTCCCCCCCGGCTCCGGCTCTGAGTCGCTCTCCGAGGCCTCGCCCAGCACCAGCGTGGGGGAAAGAGGGACGGCCATGGTCTGCGAGAGGGGAATAAAAGGGAGGAGGGGGAGTCGGGGGGAAAACGGCCCCACCAGGCACGGAGACCCCCGGCTCTTTCTCCCGAGTCTCAGAGGAATACTGCGCACAACAGGCCCGTGCCCCCTCAGCCTCGTGAGACCCCCACTTCCTCACTCCCTTCCCAGCCCCGTGGGGTCCCCAGAACACGTCCAGGCACCCACAGCTCCAGGGGGATGCCGCATATTCCCTTCCCAACCCTACAGGAACCCCCACGCCCCAATAACCCGCCACCGAGCCCCGCAAGGACCCACATTCCCTCAGCCCAGTACCGCCGCCTCGCCAGGTCACGTGACGGTCACCCGGTACGCTACGCGTCGCGTCGAGTGACGTCACGCCTGCGTGCGCCCGCTGCCCGGACTTGCCCTCACTCAGACTGCGCACGCGCAGAGCGGGCAGCCGCGTTCGTCCAATCGTCCCTCCTCCCAAGCTTTAAGTGACAGCCAGGGTAGCCAATTGGCTCTGCGGGGACGAAGGGGAGGACGGCGCTCTCCCGGAAGAAGGATCGGGGAGGGAGCTTGCATGTAACAGGCAGCAGTAGAAGCCAATGAGATGGCCGAACAGGGCAGGGCTGGCCAATAGGAGAGGCGGGGGGCGGGGCGTGCAGGGGGCCGCGCAGGGCCGGAGCCTGTGCCTGCGCCTGCGCCTGCGCCGGGTTTGTCCGGTACGGCTGTGCCGCTCGGTGTGCACCGCTCCTCGGGACAGCGTGTGCCGGGGCCCTCCTCGGGAAATATTTCTTCCTTCTATGGAAACCAACGAGCACCCGGGCCTGCACTCTTGATATAAATACCCGGTGATGACCGACTTATTGCGGGCGACCGGGCGACGAATCCACCGTTGGGACAGCACTGCCGGTGTCAGGCCGTGTAAGGAGTCGCTGTCCTTCTGTTTGTGAGCTCCCTCCAGGCACGTGAAGGCCGCAGTGAGGTCTCCCCAGAGCCTTCTCCAGGCCGCACGAGCCCAACTCCCTCAGCCCTTCCTGTCGGTGAGGCGCTCCGGCCCTCCCAGCACCTTTGCGGGATTACGGCGGCCCGAGTGCAGCACCTCGCGCGTGGCCGTGTTGCACCTCATCTGGTTCACGCGGTGCTGCTTTTCAAGCCTGTCCCGGGCCCCCCTGGAGGGCACACACAGCGCTGCCATCACTCACCGCTGCGCGAGATGCAGCTTC
The DNA here is from genome assembly GCF_016699485.2 of Gallus gallus. NCBI lineage: Eukaryota > Metazoa > Chordata > Aves > Galliformes > Phasianidae > Gallus > Gallus gallus. Next base: position 116,415 of record NC_052554.1, read on the forward strand.
TGGTCCCTGGAATGCTGTGCAGCATGACATTAGCACAGAGCTCCTGTCAGAGCAGCGCAGATCCCAGCCCGGCCAGGCTGCCTGTGCCTGCTCCTGGGCTCCCAGCACTGACAGTGCCCACCAGGCCCATCTGTGTGGGTCGGGGGGGAGAGAGAGGCAGCAGGCCTTTGGGGTCGGGTCTGGGGGGCTGTGGGGGCCACAGACTATCACTGAGATACGAAATGTCTCTGCAGAGCTGGAAGGTCAGGAGCTGAGGAGAATATGAAGGGCTCCCATCATGCTGCTGAGTGCCCCTCCTCTCCTGGCCGTACGCTGAGGGCAGGTGGAGGCAGGGACAAGGGTCAGGAGCAAGGGCAGAATGATTTTTTGCTTTCTCAGTCTTCCTAGAAAGAAAGAAAAAAAAAAATCTAAAATCTTTAAGATATGTGTGGGATCTGTTGAGTCACGGCCTGAACCACGGATTGATCACCTGTGGAAAGGACCCAGTCAGCCCTGAGAGCACAGGTGAAAGCAATTCATGTGTGCGAATGGAAGGAGGGGAGCCTGGCTGCAGCTCTCTTAGATCTCATTTAAGGGCTGACTGCTGCTGGGGAGGATCTTTGCCTGGTGAGCCCTCCTTGGTGAAGCTTCTTCCTGTGAATCTGGAATTTTCTGGTACAGGGGAGCAATCTTCTTCCCTTCCTTTATAGCACCTCTCTGTTGTGTGATGACAGAAGGACTAGCACCTCCGTTGTATTGCTTTTCCTATTGTACTGATCTGTCTAATTGCTACAGTGTATCTACTAAAAGCAAAAGAAAAGAATATCAAGCAAAATGAACTTTATTGCCCTTTTAAGGATACAGTATAGTACACTTCAGAAATACCCTCTCATCTGTAATTATTCTTAAACCCCAGAAATTTTCATACTAGAATTGGTTCTAGCAATTATCTCTTCAAGGCTCTCTCTCAATCTGTTAATTAACTATTTGAATTTTTTTCCTTACATCAAAATCTTTTGTTACTAAACAGGCTGATTGTGTTTTCTGCAGGTGGATTTGCCACAAGGTTTCTCACAATGACTAACAGTAGAAGGAAATGTGCTCTGAAGGGGTGTGCTTGCAAGTCGGCTCAAGAGAAATGAAAATCGTTGTAGCGGGGACCCTGCCTGGGAGCAGAGCATTACCAAATACGTTACTATGCAAAGAATCTCATGTTGAATAATTTAGAAATACCTTTTTGTTAGTGGTCAAGTAAAACATGGCAACAGAGGGTAATCTCAGGAAAAAGAGGGGATAAAAACATCTCTATCAAGCCCAGACTTGATGGGAAAGGAAGAGCTGAACAAGTGTGCGTGTCTGGGGGTGTTCATCTTCTAGACTGCACCCAGAGAAGGAGAATGATTGTGATGCTGCAGTCTCGGAACTCCAGTCAGTACACAAATGGAAGGATTTCTGGGCTGAGATGAATTTATCTCCGCAGCTTCTAATCTTTTGGATTTTGTGTTCTAGTGCAGTGAAGCTTTTGGGCATGATTTATCATCACTATAGCTAACACTGTATGGGAAAAAAACTGACTTTAGATCTTACATCAAAGCTTTTAACAAAGCTTGTTTCCCTGGATTTTACTTGCTTTCCATTGTCTCCACCTCTCTGGTGCCTCTTTAAAATATATGCCTAATCTGAAAGCTGAGTGCAAGAAATATTTGTCTGACTTGTTTGCTCCCATTCCGAATCTTATAAACACTAGTCTCTGTTGTGAAGGAGTCATGCATCATTAAGAGTAAATCTTTCTCGTACAAAAGCAAGAAAACAGAAGCAGTTCAAATGTTGCTTCTTACAGCAGTACAGCATCTCAGAACAGAGAAAAACACGGCTTGCAGAAACTTGATTTCTGTCTTATCAAAACAGATCTTCAGCTAGTCTCAGTTGTCTTAGATCTGACTCCTTCAAAGAAGTGATTATAATTGATAACTCCAGTCTCACCACATCAGAGTTTTCACCTATCAGTTGTGTGCAAGGAGAGTGACAGTACTGGCACACACATCTTGGCGCTGATGGTTCGAGATGGCCATAGAATGGCCCAGGTTGAAAACGACCGCAATGACCATCGAGTTTCAATGCCCCTGCTATGTGCAGGGTCGCCAACCACCAGAGCAGGCTGCCCAGAGCCACTTCCAGCCTGGCCTTGGATGCCCCATCCCTGGATGCATTCACAACCTACTTGGGCAACCTGTTCCAGTGCGTCACCACCCTCTGGGTGAAAAACTTCCTCCTAATATCTAACCTAAACCACCCCTGTCTCAGTTTAAGACTATTCCTCCTTATCCTACCACTTTCCACCCTCACAAACAGCCGTTCCCCTTCCTGTTTATACGCTTCCTTCAAGTACTGGAAGGCCACAATGAGGTCCCCCTGGAGCCTTCTCTTCTCCAAGCTAAACAAGCCCAGTTCCCTCAACCTTTCCTCACAGGAGAGGTGCTCCTGCCCTCTGATCATCTTAGTGGCCCTCCTCTGGATGCGCTCCAAGAGCTCCATGTCCTTCCTGTACTGGGAGCACCAGGTCTGGATGCAGTACTTCAGATGGGGCCTCTCAAGAGCTGAGTAGAGGGGCACAATCACCTCTCCCTGCTGGCCACTGCCTTTTTTTTTTTTTTTTTTTTTTTTTTTTAAATGCAGCCCAGCACACAGTTGGCCTTCCAGGCTGCAGGTGCACACTGCTGGTTCATGTCCAGCTTCTCATCCACCAGGACCCCCAGGTCCTTCTCCACAGGGCTGCTCTCACGGAGATCTTCCCCCCTGTTTATAGAAGTACCTGGGATTGCCCCGACCCAAGTGCAGCACCCTGCACTTGGCCTTATTGAACCTCATTAGGTTTTCGTGGGACCACTTCTCCAGCCTGTCCAGGTCCCTCGGGATGGCTTCCCTTCCTTCCAATGTATCGACTGCACCGCTCAGCTTGGTGGACAGAAACCACTCCCCACACCCTCACCTAGAGGCTCATGGTCCTGGCAGACATGGGAAGCCTGACCACCCGTGAAGACTGAGGCAAAGCACTCATTAAGTACCTCAGCTTTTTCTATGTCTGAGGAAGCCAGCTCCCCATTACCTTTCATCGGGGGGAGAACACTCTCCTTGGCCTGTCTCCTCCTGCCTATGTACCTGTAGAACCCCTTCTTGTTGTCTGTCGCATCCCGCACCAAGTTCAGCTCCATCTGCGCCTTGGCTTTCCTAATCCTATCTCTACACACACGGACAACAGCCCTGTATTCCTCCCAGAATACACAACCCTGCTTCACTTTCTGTACATTTCCCTCTTTTCTCTCAATTTAAGCTGCAGGTCCTTGCACAGCCACGACAGTCGCCTGCCTCCCCTGCTCGACGACTTCTGCTGGGGGATGGAGAGCCTTTGAGCTCTCGGAAGGGTGTCCTTAAAGAGCTGCCATCTCTGGTCTGTGCCCATGCCCTTAAGGACAGTTTCCCAGGGGATCCCACTCAGCAGTTCCTTGAGCAGACGGAAGTTCCCTTTCCTAAAGCACAGCGTCGTGACTGTGCTTTTTGCCAGGCCCGCATTCTTCAAGATCACAAACTCCACCAAGGCATGGTCACTGCAGCCCAGGTTGCCCGCAATCTAAACCTCTCCATCTATTACCTGGACCAGAAAGTTGTCCTCAACAGACTCCAGGAATCTCTTGGATTGTCTGCCACCCACCATGGCACTATCCCAGCAGATATCCGGGTGGTTGAAATCCTCCATCAGGAGGAGAGCCCGCAAGCATGACACCTCCTGCCGCTGAAGCAAGAAGGTCTCGTCCACAGCCTCTTCCTGATCAGGTGGCCTGTAACAGACCGCAGCCGCTAGATGCCCTTTGCTGGACTGATCCGCAGTTTTTACCCACAAGCTCTCAACCTGATCATGGCTGTTCCTCAGACACAGCTCTTCACAATCTGTCCACTTCCTAACATAAGAGGGCAACTCCACCACCCTCCTAACCTGTCTATCCCTTCTGAAAAGCCTGTAGTCCTCAATCAGGGTATTCCAATCATGCGATTCATCCCACCCTGTTTCCATGATAGCAATTAGGTCATACTTTCCCAATTGCACCACAGTTTCTAGCTCCTCCTGTTTATTTCCCATGCTGCACGCATTGATATAGAGGGACTTCAGCTTAGCCACTGGCCTCATTGCCTTCTCAGAGGAGCCCTCCCTAGTACCTCCAGGATGAGTCTGGGGTTTTCCCTTACCACCTCCCAAGGTGACAGCATTCCCAGGTGCTTCTCATGGCTTCAAGCTGCACCAGGGAAGATTCAGGCTGGACGCTAGGAAATACTCCTTCTCTGAAAGGGTGGTCAGGCACTGGAATGGGCTGCCCAGAGAGGTGGTGGAGTCACTGAGCCTGGTAGTGTTCAAAGAGCGTTTCGATGTTGTGCTGAGGGACATGGTTTAGCGAGAACCATTGGTGAAGGGCGAATGGTTGGACTGGATGCTCCTGTGGGTCTTTTCCAACCTTAGCAATTCTATGATTTTATGATTCTCTGTCACCCAGTATACCACCTTCCCCCATCATACCTAGTTTAAAGCCCTGCTAACCAGCCCTGCCAGCTTATTTCCAAAAATATTTGTGGCCCTTCTAGTCAGTCGGCTCCCATCCACTGTCAGCCTTCTCCCTTTCTCAAGGCTGCATCCCAAGCCATGGTACCCAAAGCCCTGAGCATGACACCATTCACAAAGCCATTCCTTCAACATGTGCACCCTCCTCCTTTTATCCAGATCCCAGTCACCAACTGAGAGGACAGAGGAAAACGCTGCTTGCACGCCAGATCCCTTCAGAAGTCTTCACAGACCCCTGAAGTCCCTTCTGATCACCCGAGGACTTCTTTTGCCTATCTCTTCATTTCCAATGTGGAAAGACAGTAGTGGATAATAATCGGAGGGCTTAACCAGGCGAGTGATGTTCCTAGCAATGCCCCTCACCCGGGCACCAGGCAGGCAGCACACCTCCCTGCGGGACGGATCCAAGCAGCATATCGGGTCCTCGGTTACCCTCAGAAGGGAGTCCCCTATGACAACAGCCCTTCTTTTTTTCCTGACTGACACTGTAGCAGAACGGGGAGCAGACTGACCAGCCTTGGGCAACCTCTCCTGCACAGATGGACTTTCACCAACATCCACATCCCCCAGTCCCTCTAGCTCCAGAGCCTCATACCTGGTATTGTAAGGGCACCTGGGAAGGTGGGACAGGCTGAGGGGCAGTCCGCTTGTTGCCCCGAGCAGGGACTTGTTTCCATCCCTCGCTGTCTTTGAGGTCACCCGTTCCCACCTGACTGCGAGACAGCAGATGATCCCCCACTGCCTGAAAAGCATCTCCCCCACACCCTTCCTGTAGGGACGGCCGAGCGCAGCTCCACCGACCAATCCCCTTCCCACAGTCCCGGATGCTCCTCAGCCCTTCCACTTCCTCCTTCAGCTCTACCACCAGGCTGGGCAGATCCTCCACCCGCTCACAGGCGGTATCCCAGCTGCCCTCCCGTAGCAGCAACAGGGCCGAGCATTCTGCGCAGCCTGAGACCTGAACTGTGGCACGGACACTCGTGCTTTCAGTCTCTGCATGCCTTTTAGCAGCAGCTCGCTGCTGTGTGGTGACCGTGGTTGCACCTCGGTGTGCCCGGAGAGCAACGACCTGTTCAGTGCTAAGTGCTAACCGCCCTCCTACATGGCAAGGTGCCCCGCCTTGCCTGCTCGCTGAGTCGCTCGGGGTTTGCCCTGAAAATCACTCTCTTCACAGCGAGACAACAACCCGACTCCCTGTGTAGTCGCGCGAATGGGTACCTTACCGTATCACCTCGCCCGAACGGCCCCGCGGTTCACACGCCCTGACTCCGCCTCTCCTCCTCGGGGCAGGGACAGCTGGGAAGCAGCGAACCTCTGTGACAGAGCAGTCGGCAATCAAACCTTGGCCATCATGAGCTCATTGCTGCCCTGACCCTTTCCCTGCCCTTGCTACCTCAGCAATGTTGAGTCTGGTGCTTTCTGGGGGGCTGACTGTTGCACAAAGTAATAGAGGTGAATGCTGGGCTCGCCAAAAGGGCTCCAAGAGGAGTGATCTTCAGAGAGCGATCCTTCCTCCGTGGCAGTCAGCCCTTAAATGGAGTTTAGGAGAGGTGGAGCCTGGCTCCACCCCTTCCGGTCACACAGGTGGAGTTGCAGTTCAACAGGTCTCATACAGGGCCCCAGGCCTGGGTGCAGTACTCCAGATGGGGCCTCACAAGAGCTGAGTAGAGGGGGACAACCACCTCCCTCTCCCTGCTGGCCACCTCTTTCTTAACGCAGCCCAGAACACACTTGGCCTTCCGGGCTGCCAGCACACACTGCTGGCTCACGTCCAGCTTCTAAAATCACACAACGCTGGAATGGTTTGTGTTGCATGGCTCCCTGAAGATCACAGAACCACTGGATTTTTGTACGCTGGAAGTGTCCTTGAAGATCACAGAACAATAGGATGGCTTGTGTTGAAAACTGTCCCTGAAGATCACAGCACAGTAGACTATCCTTGGTACACTATCATTGGTAGAGGGCCTCGAGGATTTGGCAGTACCTGAGAGGCATCCCAACCCAGAGGAGATGCTGGTCATAACCTCCACCACCTCTCTGGGCAACCCGTCCCAGGGCTCCCCCACCCTTACCGTAAAGAAGGTCTTCCACATGTTTGCATGGAACTTCCTGTGCTCAAGTTCTAGGCCACTGCTCATTGTCCTCCGCTACGCACCACCGAGAAGAGCCTGGCCTCATCCATTTTCCTCCCACTTCCCTTCAGATATTGATTAACACTCGCTTTGAATCTCTAGTTATAGGGTCTGAGACGATGGAGATCTGACGGCTACTTTTCCATACCAGCCCCCTCGCATGGCAAAATCTTCTGGTTCTTTCTACCAGTTGTGCAAACCCCAGAACTTGCTGGACTCACGGATTCCACGCTACCCCACCTGAGCCGTGATTCGTGTTCACGCATCCCAGGCTGTCAGACGACGATTGACCCCAGGATTGTTCCTGGGCAGTGGGGCGCAAAGCAGGAGTCAGATACAACTAGGGCATCCCCTAATGTTCCAATTCATTGCCCCTTGCTACCCAGAGGCAAGCAGGGGCAAGGGAAGAGGAGGAGTACCTCCACGTACCGGTCCTCCGCCTTTTGTCTCAGGAGAAGTGGTGCACCGAGAGGCCTGAGAGAAGGGGGAGAGAAGGTGTGGCAGTTGCACCGCCACAGTTGACACAGGCACTCCAGGCTTTAGGTAACAACTGTCCAGGAAGTCAGAACACCAAACCTTCCTTCCAAATGAGCCCAACACAGAGTTTTACTGAGCAGAGAGGGAGGAAGCAGCGTGCAATTTGAGCCTTGCAGGTGGGCATCCTTCTGTGCCAGAAGTTCTTTGTCCTCTTAATAGTGAAGGGAGTGACGTGTGGAATCAAACTCTGGAACCCACGTAAGGTTACAAAGCAGGTACGCTCATTACGGCAGCCGGGTGCGGGGGGGGATATCTCCTCCTAACTCGCACACAGAGAAAAGCACTGGTTACATACTTACAGACATAACATCCACATATTCATTACGTTCCACAAAAATGGGCTGGAATTCTGAGAAACTATTAACGTATTGTCCCACCCTCTTGAGCACGCGTCCTAAAAATGTGGTGGGGGTCTCTGGCGGTCAGTGGATGAAGGCTCGTAGTCTACCTCGCTGTGAACTTCCGACCTTTTAAGGGGGGGTAGCCCGAACCAGCTCCTACTGGCGTTGTGTTGAGCTGAGACATCTGTTTCACCGTCCCATCTTCAACAACAGGAGCCTATTCTACTTTCTCATCGGTGTTTGGCAGCGAGTTTCCATGGACTCTGCATTCTCTTCTTGAGCTTACGTGTCTGCAAGCATCTTGTCCTTCAGCGTGAATCCACTCCAGTTCTTTCCACAATATGGAAAGGCTGTTCTCATGATTCAGGAGACAGCTAGGGCTGGGGAATGGATGCATGGCACCTTAACTCTGACCAGCAAGGAAATCAGGAGAACGGAATGCAGACACTGCCAACTTCTACCGGCTCAAATCTGCTTCAAGACTCATTGCAAAGTCTCAGCTAGAAAAAGGATCACCTCAGTGTATCCAAGAAAAAGAGCAGCGCTTTTTGGGTTGGTTGGTTGGTTGTTTTATTGTGGGTGGTGTTTGTTTGTTTGTTTGTTTAATATACCACAAGACTATGCAGTTACACTGTCAGTCACCTCAGAGTGTTCCCAAAGGAGCTCATCCACGTCCTGCACACACTCCACCTGAACATCAAGTGGAGCAGGGGGTAGTCTTGCAGATGGAGTAACGCAGGAATTTTGACAGGATGTTGCTGCATGATGGAATCTCTGCATCCACTTATTCATCAAGTATCCAGCAGGAGAGCACAGAGCTCCGGAGGCATCGTTGTATCCAGTTCATCATCTGAAACCTCCGCAACCAAACTGGATGGGACCAGTCCTCTTGTGCCATCTGTCAGCTCTCCCTGAAACCAGCACATTCTCATCCACAGCTCCAAAGACGTTAAGGTGTTGTCCAGCGGTCAGAGGAAGCTCGCTTTCTGGCTCCTCATTAGGACCCTCAACAGGATTGTAGCTGTGCCGAGCTAAGAATCTTTGAAATGTTGCTGATGCTTGTCCCAGAGAATGCAGGGTGAAGGACAAAAGCTCTGCTGCTGGTTCTCCGCTCTCACTTTCAGGGCCGTCCCCTGACAGAAAGCAGCACTCAGGACTGTTCCCGTGGACCTCTTTCACGGCTTTGAGTTCAAGCTCCAAGTCTTCCAGATGACTTTGAAGACCTTTGGCCTCTTGGATGGCAGAATGGAATGCACTGGGACGATGGCTGAGATTCTTCTTTGATGGGGCAAGAGTCTCTTCGGCTGCCTCTCCCAGCTCCGTTCTGCCCTCGTCTCCAGTTGGAACTCTCTCCTAGTTGGTATCAGGATGAGCCTGCTCTGCTGCTCTCTCTTCTCTCTTGCACACTCTGTGAGAATGAGTTTCAGAAAGCACTACTCACTGACAGGAAATAAGGGGAAACTTGAAAGACTTGGCAACATAAGTCCTGGCCGTGTACTGCCAGCAACTGATCTGGCCGCCCAGGATCCTGGCACCACAAATGCTTCGTTGCCAAATGCAGCAATGAAGTGTTCTGGGGAAAAGCCAACTCACACGTATTTTTGGCACATCCATATCACAGCACCACAGGCCAGCACCAGCGCAGACAGCAGCACAGCTGAGAACAGTACCATCGCTGCGATGTGGCGCCTTCGCGCAGATCTGCCAACAGCAGCCTTTGTGCTCGTCCCGGCATTCATCCCTGGGAGAAACGAGACAACGTCCCACGTTACCTTCACCTGCGCTACAGATAACCTCTCAGTGTGCTTCATGGACCCAGGAGATTTTCATCAGTGGGTGCCTCTGCCTCTGGCGCCCAGGCACCAGAGGACAAGAAGGACTGCTTCCACCTCTCGTTGGGTAGGGAAAGGCCGCACAGGCACTGCCCGTGTCTTCCTCTGGGCCGAGGGCTGGGGCTGTGCCCTGGGGTCTGGGCTTTGTCTGTGGGAAGCACTGCAGAGCAGAATCCCTCGCACTTTCCCCAGCGCACGCGTCCCGCGCTCTCCCGCAGGACACCCCCCCCCGGCTGAAGGTCGGGCTCCAGCCAGCACAGGGCACAGCCGGAGCCAGCCCAGGGGAGAAACACTCCTGCAGGCTCCTCCCACACAGGACCCCGCTCATCGCCCTCGGGTGGCTTTGCTCCAAAAGGGCAAAACTCACCACTCTCTGGGAACTGGGAGTGGTGGGAGCTGAGCAGCGTCACAGAGGCCTGCACGTACCTTCTCCGGCACACTGCTGGAACAACTCTCCACACCCCACTGAGGTCAGCCGTGTTCAGAGAGCCATCCCTGGCTTCTTTTACACGTGCCCTGTGCTCACACGCTCAGGTTCGGCTGCTGACCTGGCGTGCAAGAGCAGGCAGCAAGAGCCTGCAGGCACACAGTGGCTCTGGTGAGTGACACTGGATGACCACGGGACAGAAATTACCTGGCATGACAGTTGTTGGCGCTGCCTGCGTTCCTTTGCCCGAGACTGGCAGTGTGGGATGGCTGCCTTTCCTGCAGTGCATCCTGCTCACTTTGTTGGTCAGTTCCTTTAGAAAGAAAGCAGGGCAGTAGGATTGGATGTGATGTGCTCTCATCGGGAACTGAGCTACTCCAGTCCCGCGCTCAGGCAAAGCCTGCTGGTCCCAGCCCCACAGATCCACTGCGACCCCCTCCGTTGCCCAAGGGCATTTGGGCCCTCCCAGGAATTGGAGGGTGCCAACCCTCTCACGCCTCTCGAGGAATCAGCTCCTATGCAAGGCCCTCACACCCTGTGCTGTGAGCGTCACCAACCATCACGTTCCACCCATCACAGGCCAGGCATCTGCAGGCTGAAATTCAAGCTCAGACAGAAGCGCCTTCAGAATCAGCATCCCACCTTGTTTCCAGCATTAGCAAAGGCATCCCTGCTCGGGATGCTCCTCCTGCCTTGAACTCGCTCTAGCTGCACAGAGGGCTTTGTATGAGCAGAAGCACAGCACTCGCCAGTTGCTGCCATCTGGCTGCCAAAGCACCTCTGACAAGTAATGGTCGTGCTGGGGGAGCAGCTGCCCCCGGGCCTTGGCTGGATGCAGAAGTGGCAGCAGACCATCTCTGGTGCTTGACAGTGCCTGCAAGGCGCTACATGGAACACCACCGCAGCACGGCTCTGAGCGATCCCTTCCTGCTGTGCAGGCTACAGCTTGTCCACACACGTACATCAGACCTCAGCTTCCCAGGTCTCACAGTGAACAGACTCAAGTATACCCACCACGCGCTGCCTTCTCCATTTCCTTCACCAGTTCCTTGAGGAGACGGGATGAGCCCTGGGAGTATTCTCCTCTTTTGGGATTCATCCTTTCCTTTTTCCGGACCTTAACAGAATGCATGAAGTTAAATATCACGTGCATGAGGTTTTGAAGACCAGCAGTGAGTCAGTGAGACAAACTACTCACCGCTGGGATTCCAGCTGGGCTCCAGCGCAGGAGGAAACACATGACCGGGCAAAGCCCTCCCTGGGGGCACTCCTGCAACCAAAGACCCACGAAAAGTTTCAGTCATACGCTACAGCATCACTGAATAGCGGAGCATACGGGGGATCGTGCCATGAAATGGCACTGAAATGGGCAGTGAAAGCTCTCCAAGGAATTACAAAGCCAGGACATACCCATGCGATCTGCCGGAGTTTCAGTCCCAGAGCTCAGAGCGGAACCTGGATCACCTCCTCCAGTCACATCTGCAAACAAACGCAGGACAGAGCAACTCCCATTAAACATCCTTCCAGTCAGAATGACACAGGATGCAATTAAAGCTGGGCATTCCTTCACGACACCATTCTCTCCCTTCCACACAGGAGCACCTCGGAAACAGTTCCTGGGTGCCTGCAGGGGCACCACCATCATACAGAACTAACCCCGTGTGGAACTGCCCAGAGGAGCGCCCGCCTGGAGCTCACCCCAGCTCTAAACTCAACTGCATGGACTGGATTAAACCTAGGCTTTGGTGAGCCGCTGCCTGGAGACACAGCTGTAATCAAGGACAGCGGAGAAACGTTCCCATTGCACGTGCCCATCTCTCTCTCCCTTACTGAGCTGCGGTGATGGAAGGGGCTCAGGTAATGACATGGGGGGAAAGTTCCAAAGCTGCAGAGAGGCCAGGTGACCTGCTGGCTGGTATTCCACAGCTTTCCAAATACTTTCTCCAGGCCGTGGGAGACAATTCTCAGGGACCTCATGGAAGAACATTCGGCCCCCTGGAATTTTCTTACTGGGAGACCTCGCAGATACAGAGACAAAGCCAACGCAACGCTGACAGCACGGAGCACCCAAGAAACAACGACCATCCCATGCTTCTCGGGGAGAAGAACCCGCTGGCCGGTGAAAAGCGCAACCCTTGCTGAACTAGCCCAGCCACAAAGGAACAAATATCGAGGACAGTGAAGCCCGGCTACTTACCTCCAGCATCCCCTTCAGGCTCAGAGGCAGGATTCTGTTCTGCTGATTCACCAGCAGGGCCTGCAGGCACAAGTGTAATCAGACACAGGTGAGGAGAGCTTCCAGCACACGTGGGGGCCTCCTTTTCCCTGAGTGGGGAAAGGTGGGCCAGGGAATGCCACGGCCCAAATACGAAGGTCTGGGCTCTCTCAGCTGAAGAGGGGCAGCGGTAACCTTCCCACTGAAATGTGGCAGCTCTCCGAGTAAAGAAATACTCATGGCTCATCTGTGCAAGCCCTTCAAGGCACAAACAGGCTTGGAAGACCTTGAGAGGGTCTTAAGCAAAATTGCACGCAAGTAAACTATGGGAGCATGAATGTTTCTGCCTCCAAGGAAACAGACACTCACAACTTACCTCTGGGTTGTCCCAGAGGCACAGGCACAAAATCCGGATCCAAACGATCATCCGGAAAGGGAGCACCAAGTTCATCTCCTAGAATCAAGAACACATGAAAGAAGGTCCCATTGGATGGTGTGATCTCCTTCTCCCTCAGTAACTGGATGTTGCTGGGCCGTGGAACGGGATGGGAGAAGGACTCAGGTCACGATTCCCAAAGTTGCAGAGTGGCCAGGATGACCTGTAGGCTGGCACCTGGCAGCGTACACAATACTCTCTCCAGGCCATGTGCCACATCCCTCACGGACCGCATGGAAGAAGATGCAGCTCCTGGGGGCTTTCTTACTGGGAGGCCTCCAATGCACAGGAAGGTCACACTGAAGCACTGGAGGAAAGCACGCCTGTCTCTTCCTCTGGGCTGTGGGCCGGGGCTCTGTGTTGGAAACTGGGATTCATCTACGGGGAGTACCATGAGCCTGGAGCAGAAATGCTCACGCTTCTCCCAGCACACATCTGCCAAGCTCTCCCCAGGACATCTCCCACGACGAAGGCTGTGCTCCAGCCAGCAAGCAGCAGAGCCATGGCCCGGCATGGCTGGAGCCAGCCCTGAGGGAGCAGCGCTGCCACGGGCTCTTGCCCGGCTCCTGCGGTGCTGCCCATCGCCCCCTGCCCAACACCACCCCCCATGGAAGGCCAGCCCCAGGGAAGTGTGGCACAGGGCCGTGGGGACACAGCCTGACTTCTTGCCCCCACTGCTGCTCAGTCCGTGTCCCATCTCTGCCCACCCACCTGCTCCCGGTGCTCGCCACGGAGCAGCACAGGTCTCCCGGAAACACATGGCCATCAGTAGGAGGAAGAGGACAAAGCGGGCAGGGGCCATGGCTCCCCACACTCGCACCATGCTTCCAACACCACCGCTGCAGCCACAGTGAGCGTCGCACAGAGCAAAGCCTGCGGCACAGGACAGCGTCGCAGCCAGGCCTTGTGAGCTCACGGCACAGCACCGCACAGCCATTGGACGGGGCATTGTGACCTCACGGCTCCGAGATTCCGGGGTGGCGGCTCCCCGCGGGCTGCTGCTCTTGTGATGTGCTGCACCAGGGCTGCGTGGGGCCCGTGCTTACGTCATAGAAACGCAGAATCATAGAGCGGCTTGGGGTGGAAGGGACAGCAAAGAGCTTAGAACCCCAACCCCACTGCCGTGGGCAGGGATGCCACCCACGGGGTCATGCTGCCCAGAGCCCCACCCAGCCTGGCCTTGAACACCTCCAGGGATGGAGCATCCACAGCTTCACTTGGCAAACATTTCTAGGGCTTCAACAGCCCCAGGAGGGAATTATTTCCAGCTCGGTGCACCCATGACACCTCAGGCCATTGGGGAAGAGATGCAATATGGAAATGGGGTCTGGATCAAGGACGCTATTGCACAGGTTATCCATGCGTGTCAAACGTGCTGCAATTAAGCAAGCCAAGCGGATAAAGCCTCTCCAGTATGGAGGATGATGGCTGAAATACAAACACGGGGAAGCTGACCTTCTCACAGACCTGCCAAGTCAAGTGTCACGTGCTTACGTTTTTGTTGATAGATCTGCAGTTTCATCTGTTTTCCTTCAGTTTTCCAGCACCTTGGCTAAGGACATCCCCTTTCCTGCACCAAGTATATTTCCCACACGTAGCTTGCTTCCAAGCCTGCATTTAGTAGCAGAAATTGAAGGCTTGCTGGTTGGCACCTCCCATCACCAAAGTCCCCCAAAGTGAACTCACTGCTGCTGGCAACTGGACGCTTGGTGCCGAGAGGACCGTCACCTATGGGGTCCCACCTGGGTCTCCAGAAGCTGTTGCACTTTTGGAAGCAGAGCATCCAAATACATTGCCTATATACATCCAATACAGTGTCCATACAACACTGCCATTGAATCAGAGCCTGCCACTTTCCCTATGACCAGGCAAAGTGCGTGAAGGCAAGCTGAACTGCTGAACCAGGCACCACATGGGGCTTATGTATTTGTGTCAAAAGACAGCATGCATTTTCTCACTCATCTTGTCTGGCTACCTGGTGACAATAAGCCCTGCTTAGTGCTTATTTCAAAAGGGCAGCAGGTCCTCGCTGGCCACGTGCAGGGGCTTCTCAGCCACATATGCCAGCGAGGAGTGGGCACAGCCGGTAGAACAGCTCCTGGTGGTAAGTTTTGGTCACAGAGCACTGCAGCGCCCGGAACAAAGCCAGCAGCAGGCAGATGAGAGTGAGGCAGATGTGGGGAAGAAGGGGGTGGAGAATGGGGCAGGTCAAACATGCCCCTACCCCATAGTGGCACGCACACACGCCGTACAGAGGGGACAATCAGGATCAGCTGCACAGCCATGGTCACGCAGGGCAGCGGGAGAGCAGGAGAGGGGCACAGCAGGAACGCAGCAGCACAGACCGGGCCTGGGCCCGCTGCTCCAGGGACACCCGTCCCTACAGAGAAGCTTCCCAGGCAGTCTCAGTGCTGACTGACCCTCTGGCATTCAGCGGGCCAAATGGAAGCAAAAATAACAAGAAGAATCAGACTTAGTTTTCAATAAGAAAGATTCTAAAATGGGACTTCACTTCTTAAGTTCTTTACTACGAATAAAAGCGCAAGTCTACCCTAAATATAGCACTATTAAAATGTGTATACTTTTTTTTTTTTTTTTTTTTCCAAAAAAAATAAACCTACAACTGCTGATACCTTTTCTCGCATGTCAGGTGGAGCTGGGGCTGCAGCAGCCCTGCCTCTTCCCAGTCATGCCTGCATTGGAAGGGTCCTGGAAAATCTCACAGAATCATAGAATGGCCTGGGTTGAAAAGGACCACAATGACCATTGAGTTTCAACCCCCCTGCTATGTGCAGGATCGCCAACCACCAGAGCAGGCTGCTCAGAGCCACTTCCAGCCTGGCCTTGAATGCCTCCAGCGACAGGACATCCACAACCTCCTTGGGCAACCTGTTCCAGTGCGTCACCACCCTCTGGGTGAAAAACTTCCTCCTAATATCTAACCTAAACCGCCCCTGTCTCAGTTTAAGACCATCCCTCCTTGTCCTACCACTATCCACCCTCAAAAAACAGCCGTTCCCCTTCCAGTTTATACGCTCCCTTCAAGTACTGGAAGGCCACAATGAGCTCCCCCTGGAGCCTTCTCTTCTCCAAGCTAAGCAAGCCCAGTTCCCTCAACCTTTCCTCATAGGAGAGGTGCTCCTGCCCTCTGATCATCTTAGTGGCCCTCCTCTGGACCCGCTCCAACAGCTCCACACCCTTCCTCTACTGGGGGCCTGTAGAGCAAATAAGTATACGGATATAAGAAACTATCGCCTTTGAAAAGGAATAATCAGAGATGAACAGGAAGCTTACCCGTGTCCTGGGCTCGCCAAAAGGGCTCCAAGAGGAGTGATCTTCAGAGAGCAATCCTTCCTCCGTGGCAGTCAGCCCTTAAATGGGGTTTAGGAGAGGTGGAGCCTGGCTCCACCCCTTCCGGTCACACAGGTGGAGTTGCAGTTCAACAGGTCTCATACAGGGCCCCACGCCTGGGTGCAGTACTCCAGATGGGGCCTCACAAGAGCTGAGTAGAGGGGGACAACCACCTCCCTCTCCCTGCTGGCCACCTCTTTCTTAACGCAGCCCAGAACACACTTGGCCTTCCGGGCTGCCAGCACACACTGCTGGCTCACGTCCAGCTTCTAAAATCACACAACGCTGGAATGGTTTGTGTTGCATGGCTCCCTGAAGATCACAGAACCACTGGATTTTTGTACGTTGGAAGTGTCCTTGAAGATCACAGAACAATAGGATGGCTTGTGTTGAAAACGTCCCTGAAGATCACAGCACAGTAGACTATCCTTGGTACACTATCATTGGTAGAGGGCCTCGAGGATTTGGCAGTACCTGAGAGGCATCCCAACCCAGAGGAGATGCTGGTCATAACCTCCACCACCTCTCTGGGCAACCCGTCCCAGGGCTCCTCCCACCCTTACCGTAAAGAAGGTCTTCCACATGTTTGCATGGAACTTCCTGTGCTCAAGTTCTAGGCCACTGCTCATTGTCCTCCGCTACGCACCACCGAGAAGAGCCTGGCCTCATCCATTTTCCTCCCACTTCCCTTCAGATATTGATTAACACTCGCTTTGAATCTCTAGTTATAGGGTCTGAGACGATGGAGATCTGACGGCTACTTTTCCATACCAGCCCCCTCGCATGGCAAAATCTTCTGGTTCTTTCTACCAGTTGTGCAAGCCCCAGAACTTGCTGGACTCACGGATTCCACGCTACCCCACCTGAGCCGTGATTCAGTGTTCACGCGTCCCAGGCTGTCAGACGACGATTGACCCCAGGATTGTTCCTGGGCAGTGGGGCGCAAAGCAGGAGTCAGATACAACTAGGGCATCCCCTAATGTTCCAATTCATTGCCCCTTGCTACCCAGAGGCAAGCAGGGGCAAGGGAAGAGGAGGAGTACCTCCACGTACCGGTCCTCCGCCTTTTGTCTCAGGAGAAGTGGTGCACCGAGAGGCCTGAGAGAAGGGGGAGAGAAGGTGTGGCAGTTGCACCGCCACAGTTGACACAGGCACTCCAGGCTTTAGGTAACAACTGTCCAGGAAGTCAGAACACCAAACCTTCCTTCCAAATGAGCCCAACACAGAGTTTTACTGAGCAGAGAGGGAGGAAGCAGCGTGCAATTTGAGCCTTGCAGGTGGGCATCCTTCTGTGCCAGAAGTTCTTTGTCCTCTTAATAGTGAAGGGAGTGACGTGTGGAATCAAACTCTGGAACCCACGTAAGGTTACAAAGCAGGTACGCTCATTACGGCGCCGGGTGCGGGGGGGGATATCTCCTCCTAACTCGCACACAGAGAAAAGCACTGGTTACATACTTACAGACATAACATCCACATATTCATTACGTTCCACAAAAATGGGCTGGAATTCTGAGAAACTATTAACGTATTGTCCCACCCTCTTGAGCACGCGTCCTAAAAATGTGGTGGGGGTCTCTGGCGGTCAGTGGATGAAGGCTCGTAGTCTACCTCGCTGTGAACTTCCGACCTTTTAAGGGGGGGTAGCCCGAACCAGCTCCTACTGGCGTTGTGTTGAGCTGAGACATCTGTTTCACCAGTCCCATCTTCAACAACAGGAGCCTATTCTACTTTCTCATCGTTGTTTGGCAGCGAGTTTCCGTGGACTCTGCATTCTCTTCTTGAGCTTACGTGTCTGCAAGCATCTTGTCCTTCAGCGTGAATCCACTCCAGTTCTTTCCACAATATGGAAAGGCTGTTCTCATGATTCAGGAGACAGCTAGGGCTGGGGAATGGATGCATGGCACCTTAACTCTGACCAGCAAGGAAATCAGGAGAACGGAATGCAGACACTGCCAACTTCTACCGGCTCAAATCTGCTTCAAGACTCATTGCAAAGTCTCAGCTAGAAAAAGGATCACCTCAGTGTATCCAAGAAAAAGAGCAGCGCTTTTTGGGTTGGTTGGTTGTTTGTTTTATTGTGGGTGGTGTTTGTTTGTTTGTTTGTTTAATATACCACAAGACTATGCAGTTACACTGTCAGTCACCTCAGAGTGTTCCCAAAGGAGCTCATCCACGTCCTGCACACACTCCACCTGAACATCAAGTGGAGCAGGGGGTAGTCTTGCAGATGGAGTAACGCAGGAATTTTGACAGGATGTTGCTGCATGATGGAATCTCTGCATCCACTTATTCATCAAGTATCCAGCAGGAGAGCACAGAGCTCCGGAGGCATCGTTGTATCCAGTTCAGTCATCTGAAACCTCCGCAACCAAATTGGATGGGACCAGTCCTCTTGTGCCATCTGTCAGCTCTCCCTGAAACCAGCCATTCTCATCCACAGCTCCAAAGACGTTAAGGTGTTGTCCAGCGGTCAGAGGAAGCTCGCTTTCTGGCTCCTCATTAGGACCCTCAACAGGATTGTAGCTATGCCGAGCTAAGATTCTTTGAAATGTTGCTGATGCTTGTCCCAGAGAATGCAGGGTGAAGGACAAAAGCTCTGCTGCTGGTTCTCCGCTCTCACTTTCAGGGCCGTCCCCTGACAGAAAGCAGCACTCAGGACTGTTCCCGTGGACCTCTTTCACGGCTTTGAGTTCAAGCTCCAAGTCTTCCAGATGACTTTGAAGACCTTTGGCCTCTTGGATGGCAGAATGGAATGCACTGGGACGATGGCTGAGATTCTTCTTTGATGGGGCAAGAGTCTCTTCGGCTGCCTCTCCCAGCTCCGTTCTGCCCTCGTCTCCAGTTGGAACTCTCTCCTAGTTGGTATCAGGATGAGCCTGCTCTGCTGCTCTCTCTTCTCTCTTGCACACTCTGTGAGAATGAGTTTCAGAAAGCACTACTCACTGACAGGAAATAAGGGGAAACTTGAAAGACTTGGCAACATAAGTCCTGGCCGTGTACTGCCAGCAACTGATCTGGCCGCCCAGGATCCTGGCACCACAAATGCTTCGTTGCCAAATGCAGCAATGAAAGTGTTCTGGGGAAAAGCCAACTCACACGTATTTTTGGCACATCCATATCACAGCACCACAGGCCAGCACCAGCGCAGACAGCAGCACAGCTGAGAACAGTACCATCGCTGCGATGTGGCGCCTTCGCGCAGATCTGCCAACAGCAGCCTTTGTGCTCGTCCCGGCATTCATCCCTGGGAGAAACGAGACAACATCCCACGTTACCCTCACCTGCGCTACAGATAACCTCTCAGTGTGCTTCATGGACCCAGGAGATTTTCATCAGTGGGTGCCTCTGCCTCTGGCGCCCAGGCACCAGAGGACAAGAAGGACTGCTTCCACCTCTCGTTGGGTAGGGAGAGGCCGCACAGGCACTGCCCGTGTCTTCCTCTGGGCCGAGGGCTGGGGCTGTGCCCTGGGGTCTGGGCTTTGTCTGTGGGAAGCACTGCAGAGCAGAATCCCTCGCACTTTCCCCAGCGCACGCGTCCCGCGCTCTCCCGCAGGACACCCCCCCCCGGCTGAAGGTCGGGCTCCAGCCAGCACAGGGCACAGCCGGAGCCAGCCCAGGGGAGAAACACTCCTGCAGGCTCCTCCCACACAGGACCCCGCTCATGCGCCCTCGGGTGGCTTTGCTCCAAAAGGGCAAAACTCACCACTCTCTGGGAACTGGGAGTGGTGGGAGCTGAGCAGCGTCACAGAGGCCTGCACGTACCTTCTCCGGCACACTGCTGGAACAACTCTCCACACCCCACTGAGGTCAGCCGTGTTCAGAGAGCCATCCCTGGCTTCTTTTACACGTGCCCTGTGCTCACACGCTCAGGTTCGGCTGCTGACCTGGCGTGCAAGAGCAGGCAGCAAGAGCCTGCAGGCACACAGTGGCTCTGGTGAGTGACACTGGATGACCACGGGACAGAAATTACCTGGCATGACAGTTGTTGGCGCTGCCTGCGTTCCTCTGCCCGAGACTGGCAGTGTGGGATGGCTGCCTTCTTCCTGCAGTGCATCCTGCTCACTTTGTTGGTCAGTTCCTTTAGAAAGAAAGCAGGGCAGTAGGATTGGATGTGATGTGCTCTCATCGGGAACTGAGCTACTCCAGTCCCGCGCTCAGGCAAAGCCTGCTGGTCCCAGCCCCACAGATCCACTGCGACCCCCTCCGTTGCCCAAGGGCATTTGGGCCCTCCCAGGAATTGGAGGGTGCCAACCCTCTCACGCCTCTCGAGGAATCAGCTCCTATGCAAGGCCCTCACACCCTGTGCTGTGAGCGTCACCAACCATCACGTTCCACCCATCACAGGCCAGGCATCTGCAGGCTGAAATTCAAGCTCAGGCAGAAGCGCCTTCAGAATCAGCATCCCACCTTGTTTCCACCATTAG
Source organism: Gallus gallus (assembly GCF_016699485.2). NCBI lineage: Eukaryota > Metazoa > Chordata > Aves > Galliformes > Phasianidae > Gallus > Gallus gallus. Next base: position 136,698 of record NC_052554.1, read on the forward strand.
CAAAGGCATCCCTGCTCGGGATGCTCCTCCTGCACCTCTGACAAGTAATGGTCGTGCTGGGGGAGCAGCTGCCCCCGGGCCTTGGCTGGATGCAGAAGTGGCAGCAGACCATCTCTGGTGCTTGACAGTGCCTGCAAGGCGCTACATGGAACACCACCGCAGCACGGCTCTGAGCGATCCCTTCCTGCTGTGCAGGCTACAGCTTGTCCACACACGTACATCAGACCTCAGCTTCCCAGGTCTCACAGTGAACAGACTCAAGTATACCCACCACGCGCTGCCTTCTCCATTTCCTTCACCAGTTCCTTGAGGAGACGGGATGAGCCCTGGGAGTATTTTCCTCTTTTGGATTCATCCTTTCCTTTTTCCGGACCTTAACAGAATGCATGAAGTTAAATATCACCTGCATGAGGTTTTGAAGACCAGCAGTGAGTCAGTGAGACAAACTACTCACCGCTGGGATTCCAGCTGGGCTCCAGTGCAGGAGGAAACACATGACCGGGCAAAGCCCTCCCTGGGGGCACTCCTGCAACCAAAGACCCATGAAAAGTTTCAGTCATACGCTACAGCATCACTGAATAGCGGAGCATACGGGGGATCGTGCCATGAAATGGCACTGAAATGGGCAGTGAAAGCTCTCCAAGGAATTACAAAGCCAGGACATACCCATGCGATCTGCCGGAGTTTCAGTCCCAGAGCTCAGAGCGGAACCTGGATCACCTCCTCCAGTCACATCTGCAAACAAACGCAGGACAGAGCAACTCCCATTAAACATCCTTCCAGTCAGAATGACACAGGATGCAATTAAAGCTGGGCATTCCTTCACGACACCATTCTCTCCCTTCCACACAGGAGCACCTCGGAAACAGTTCCTGGGTGCCTGCAGGGGCACCACCATCATACAGAACTAACCCCGTGTGGAACTGCCCAGAGGAGCGCCCGCCTGGAGCTCACCCCAGCTCTAAACTCAACTGCATGGACTGGATTAAACCTAGGCTTTGGTGAGCCGCTGCCTGGAGACACAGCTGTAATCAAGGACAGCGGAGAAACGTTCCCATTGCACGTGCCCATCTCTCTCTCCCTTACTGAGCTGCGGTGATGGAAGGGGCTCAGGTAATGACATGGGGGGAAAGTTCCAAAGCTGCAGAGAGGCCAGGTGACCTGCTGGCTGGTATTCCACAGCTTTCCAAATACTTTCTCCAGGCCGTGGGAGACAATTCTCAGGGACCTCATGGAAGAACATTCGGCCCCCTGGAATTTTCTTACTGGGAGACCTCGCAGATACAGAGACAAAGCCAACGCAACGCTGACAGCACGGAGCACCAGAGAAACAACGACCATCCATGCTTCTCGGGGAGAAGAACCCGCTGGCCGGTGAAAAGCGCAACCCTTGCTGAACTAGCCCAGCCACAAAGGAACAAATATCGAGGACATGAAGCCCGGCTACTTACCTCCAGCATCCCCTTCAGGCTCAGAGGCAGGGATTCTGTTCTGCTGATTCACCAGCAGGGCCTGCAGGCACAAGTGTAATCAGACACAGGTGAGGAGAGCTTCCAGCACACGTGGGGGCCTCCTTTTCCCTGAGTGGGGAAAGGTGGGCCAGGGAATGCCACGGCCCAAATACGAAGGTCAGGGCTCTCTCAGCTGAAGAGGGGCAGCGGTAACCTTCCCACTGAAATGTGGCAGCTCTCCGAGTAAAGAAATACTCATGGCTCATCTGTGCAAGCCCTTCAAGGCACAAACAGGCTTGGAAGACCTTGAGAGGGTCTTAAGCAAAACTTGCACGCAAGTAAACTATGGGAGCATGAATGTTTCTGCCTCCAAGGAAACAGACACTCACAACTTACCTCTGGGTTGTCCCAGAGGCACAGGCACAAAATCCGGATCCAAACGATCATCCGGAAAGGGAGCACCAAGTTCATCTCCTGGAATCAAGAACGCATGAAAGAAGGTCCCATTGGATGGTGTGATCTCCTTCTCCCTCAGTAACTGGATGTTGCTGGGCCGTGGAACGGGATGGGAGAAGGACTCAGGTCACGATTCCCAAAGTTGCAGAGTGGCCAGGATGACCTGTAGGCTGGCACCTGGCAGCGTACACAATACTCTCTCCAGGCCATGTGCCACATCCCTCACGGACCGCATGGAAGAAGATGCAGCTCCTGGGGGCTTTCTTACTGGGAGGCCTCCAATGCACAGGAAGGTCACACTGAAGCACTGGAGGAAAGCACGCCTGTCTCTTCCTCTGGGCTGTGGGCCGGGGCTCTGTGTTGGAAACTGGGATTCATCTACGGGGAGTACCATGAGCCTGGAGCAGAAATGCTCACGCTTCTCCCAGCACACATCTGCCAAGCTCTCCCCAGGACATCTCCCACGACGAAGGCTGTGCTCCAGCCAGCAAGCAGCAGAGCCATGGCCCGGCATGGCTGGAGCCAGCCCTGAGGAGCAGCGCTGCCACGGGCTCTTGCCCGGCTCCTGCGGTGCTGCCCATCGCCCCCTGCCCAACACCACCCCCCATGGAAGGCCGGCCCCAGGGAAGTGTGGCACAGGGCCGTGGGGACACAGCCTGACTTCTTGCCCCCACTGCTGCTCAGTCCGTGTCCCATCTCTGCCCACCCACCTGCTCCCGGTGCTCGCCACGGAGCAGCACAGGTCTCCCGGAAACACATGGCCATCAGTAGGAGGAAGAGGACAAAGCGGGCAGGGGCCATGGCCCCCACACTCGCACCATGCTTCCAACACCACCGCTGCAGCCACAGTGAGCGTCGCACAGAGCAAAGCCTGCGGCACAGGACAGCGTCGCAGCCAGGCCTTGTGAGCTCACGGCACAGCACCGCACAGCCATTGGACGGGGCATTGTGACCTCACGGCTCCGAGATTCCGGGTGGCGGCTCCCCGCGGGCTGCTGCTCTTGTGATGTGCTGCACCAGGGCTGCGTGGGGCCCGTGCTTACGTCATAGAAACGCAGAATCATAGAGCGGCTTGGGGTGGAAGGGACAGCAAAGAGCTTAGAACCCCAACCCCACTGCCGTGGGCAGGGATGCCACCCACGGGGTCATGCTGCCCAGAGCCCCACCCAGCCTGGCCTTGAACACCTCCAGGGATGGAGCATCCACAGCTTCACTTGGCAAGCATTTCTAGGGCTTCAACAGCCCCAGGAGGGAATTATTTTCCAGCTCGGTGCACCCATGACACCTCAGGCCATTGGGGAAGAGATGCAATATGGAAATGGGGTCTGGATCAAGGATGCTATTGCAGCAGGTTATCCATGCTGTGTCAAACGTGCTGCAATTAAGCAAGCCAAGCGGATAAAGCCTCTCCAGTATGGAGGATGATGGCTGAAATACAAACACGGGGAAGCTGACCTTCTCACAGACCTGCCAAGTCAAGTGTCACGTGCTTACGTTTTTGTTGATAGATCTGCAGTTTCATCTGTTTTCCTTCAGTTTTCCAGCACCTTGGCTAAGGACATCCCCTTTCCTGCACCAAGTATATTTCCCACACGTAGCTTGCTTCCAAGCCTGCATTTAGTAGCGGAAATTGAAGGCTTGCTGCTTGGCACCTCCCATCACCAAAGTCCCCCAAAGTGAACTCACCTGCTGCTGGCAACTGGACGCTTGGTGCCGAGAGGACCGTCACCTGTGGGGTCCCACCTGGGTCTCCAGAAGCTGTTGCACTTTTGGAAGCAGAGCATCCAAATACATTGCCTATATACATCCAATACAGTGTCCATACAACACTGCCATTGAATCAGAGCCTGCCACTTTCCCTATGACCAGGCAAAGTGCGTGAAGGCAAGCTGAACTGCTGAACCAGGCACCACATGGGGCTTATGTATTTGTGTCAAAAGACAGCATACATTTTCTCACTCATCTTGTCTGGCTACCTGGTGACAATAAGCCCTGCTTAGTGCTTATTTCAAAAGGGCAGCAGGTCCTCGCTGGCCACGTGCAGGGGCTTCTCAGACACATATGCCAGCGAGGAGTGGGCACAGCCGGTAGAACAGCTCCTGGTGGTAAGTTTTGGGCACAGAGCACTGCAGCGCCCAGGAACAAAGCCAGCAGCAGGCAGATGAGAGTGAGGCAGATGTGGGGAAAAAGAGGGTGGAGAATGGGGCGGGTCAAACATGCCCCTACCCCATAGTGGCACGCACACACGCCGTACAGAGGGGACAATCAGGATCAGCTGCACAGCCATGGTCACGCAGGGCAGCGGGAGAGCAGGAGAGGGGCACAGCAGGAACGCAGCAGCACAGACCGGGCCTGGGCCCGCTGCTCCAGGGACACCCGTCCCTACAGAGAAGCTTCCCAGGCAGTCTCAGTGCTGACTGACCCTCTGGCATTCAGCGGGCCAAATGGAAGCAAAAATAACAAGAAGAATCAGACTTAGTTTTCAATAAGAAAGATTCTAAAATGGGACTTCACTTCTTAAGTTCTTTACTACGAATAAAAGCACAAGTCTACCCTAAATATAGCACTATTAAAATGTGTATACATATTTTTTTTTTCCCCAAAAAATAAACCTACAACTGCTGATACCTTTTCTCGCATGTCAGGTGGAGCTGGGGCTGCAGCAGCCCTGCCTCTTCCCAGTCATGCCTGCATTGGAAGGGTCCTGGAAAATCTCACAGAATCATAGAATGGCCTGGGTTGAAAAGGACCACAATGACCATCGAGTTTCAACCCCCCGGCTATGTGCCAACCACCAGAGGATCGCCAACCACCAGAGCAGGCTGCCCAGAGCCACTTCCAGCCTGGCCTTGAATGCCTCCAGCGACGGGACATCCACAACCTCCTTGGGCAACCTGTTCCAGTGCGTCACCACCCTCTGGGTGAAAAACTTCCTCCTAATATCTAACCTAAACCACCCCTGTCTCAGTTTAAGACCATTCCTCCTTGTCCTACCACTATCCACCCTCAAAAACAGCCGTTCCCCTTCCAGTTTATACGCTCCCTTCAAGTACTGGAAGGCCACAATGAGCTCCCCCTGGAGCCTTCTCTTCTCCAAGCTAAGCAAGCCCAGTTCCCTCAACCTTTCCTCATAGGAGAGGTGCTCCTGCCCTCTGATCATCTTAGTGGCCCTCCTCTGGACCCGCTCCAACAGCTCCACACCCTTCCTCTACTGGGGGCCTGTAGAGCAAATAAGTATACGGATATAAGAAACTATCGCCTTTGAAAAGGAATAATCAGAGATGAACAGGAAGCTTACCCGTGTCCTGGGCTCGCCAAAAGGGCTCCAAGAGGAGTGATCTTCAGAGAGCAATCCTTCCTCCGTGGCAGTCAGCCCTTAAATGGGGTTTAGGAGAGGTGGAGCCTGGCTCCACCCCTTCCGGTCACACAGGTGGAGTTGCAGTTCAACAGTTCTCATACAGGGCCCCACGCCTGGGTGCAGTACTCCAGATGGGGCCTCACAAGAGCTGAGTAGAGGGGGACAACCACCTCCCTCTCCCTGCTGGCCACCTCTTTCTTAACGCAGCCCAGAACACACTTGGCCTTCCCGGGCTGCCAGCACACACTGCTGGCTCACGTCCAGCTTCTAAAATCACACAACGCTGGAATGGATGTGTTGCGCTGTGTTGCATGGCTCCCTGAAGATCACAGAACCACTGGATTTTTGTACGTTGGAAGTGTCCTTGAAGATCACAGAACAATAGGATGGCTTGTGTTGAAAACGTCCCTGAAGATCACAGCACAGTAGACTATCCTTGGTACACTATCATTGGTAGAGGACCTCGAGGATTTGGCAGTACCTCCCAACCCAGAGGAGATGCTGGTCATAACCTCCACCACCTCTCTGGGCAACCCGTCCCAGGGCTCCTCCACCCTTACCGTAAAGAAGGTCTTCCACATGTTTGCATGGAACTTCCTGTGCTCAAGTTCTAGGCCACTGCTCATTGTCCTCCGCTACGCACCACCGAGAAGAGCCTGGCCTCATCCATTTTCCTGATTAACACTCGCTTTGAATCTCTAGTTATAGGGTCTGAGACGATGGAGATCTGACGGCTACTTTTCCATACCAGCCCCCTCGCATGGCAAAATCTTCTGGTTCTTTCTACCAGTTGTGCAAACCCCAGAACTTGCTGGACTCACGGATTCCACGCTACCCCACCTGAGCCGTGATTCGTGTTCACGCGTTCCAGGCTGTCAGACTGACGATTGACCCCAGGATTGTTCCTGGGCAGTGGGGCGCAAAGCAGGAGTCAGATACAACTAGGGCATCCCCTAATGTTCCAATTCATTGCCCCTTGCTACCCTGAGGCAAGCAGGGGCAAGGGAAGAGGAGGAGTACCTCCACGTACCGGTCCTCCGCCTTTTGTCTCAGGAGAAGTGGTGCACCGAGAGGCCTGAGAGAAGGGGGAGAGAAGGTGTGGCAGTTGCACCGCCACAGTTGACACAGGCACTCCAGGCTTTAGGTAACAACTGTCCAGGAAGTCAGAACACCAAACCTTCCTTCCAAATGAGCCCAACACAGAGTTTTACTGAGCAGAGAGGGAGGAAGCAGCGTGCAATTTGAGCCTTGCAGGTGGGCATCCTTCTGTGCCAGAAGTTCTTTGTCCTCTTAATAGTGAAGGGAGTGACGTGTGGAATCAAACGCTGGAACCCACGTAAGGTTACAAAGCAGGTACACTCATTACGGCGCCGGGTGCGGGGGGGGATATCTCCTCCTAACTCGCACACAGAGAAAAGCACTGGTTACATACTTACAGACATAACATCCACATATTCATTACGTTCCACAAAAATGGGCTGGAATTCTGAGAAACTATTAACGTATTGTCCCACCCTCTTGAGCACGCGTCCTAAAAATGTGGTGGGGGTCTCTGGCGGTCAGTGGATGAAGGCTCGTAGTCTACCTCGCTGTGAACTTCCGACCTTTTAAGGGGGGGTAGCCCGAACCAGCTCCTACTGGCGTTGTGTTGAGCTGAGACATCTGTTTCACCGTCCCATCTTCAACAACAGGAGCCTATTCTACTTTCTCATCGTTGTTTGGCAGCGAGTTTCCGTGGACTCTGCATTCTCTTCTTGAGCTTACGTGTCTGCAAGCATCTTGTCCTTCAGCGTGAATCCACTCCAGTTCTTTCCACAATATGGAAAGGCTGTTCTCATGATTCAGGAGACAGCTAGGGCTGGGGAATGGATGCATGGCACCTTAACTCTGACCAGCAAGGAAATCAGGAGAACGGAATGCAGACACTGCCAACTTCTACCGGCTCAAATCTGCTTCAAGACTCATTGCAAAGTCTCAGCTAGAAAAAGGATCACCTCAGTGTATCCAAGAAAAAGAGCAGCGCTTTTTGGGTTGGTTGGTTGTTTGTTTTATTGTGGGTGGTGTTTTTTTGTTTGTTTGTTTAATATACCACAAGACTATGCAGTTACACTGTCAGTCACCTCAGAGTGTTCCCAAAGGAGCTCATCCACGTCCTGCACACACTCCACCTGAACATCAAGTGGAGCAGGGGGTAGTCTTGCAGATGGAGTAACGCAGGAATTTTGACAGGATGTTGCTGCATGATGGAATCTCTGCATCCACTTATTCATCAAGTATCCAGCAGGAGAGCACAGAGCTCCGGAGGCATCGTTGTATCCAGTTCGTCATCTGAAACCTCCGCAACCAAATTGGATGGGACCAGTCCTCTTGTGCCATCTGTCAGCTCTCCCTGAAACCAGCCATTCTCATCCACAGCTCCAAAGACGTTAAGGTGTTGTCCAGCGGTCAGAGGAAGCTCGCTTTCTGGCTCCTCATTAGGACCCTCAACAGGATTGTAGCTATGCCGAGCTAAGATTCTTTGAAATGTTGCTGATGCTTGTCCCAGAGAATGCAGGGTGAAGGACAAAAGCTCTGCTGCTGGTTCTCCGCTCTCACTTTCAGGGCCGTCCCCTGACAGAAAGCAGCACTCAGGACTGTTCCCGTGGACCTCTTTCACGGCTTTGAGTTCAAGCTCCAAGTCTTCCAGATGACTTTGAAGACCTTTGGCCTCTTGGATGGCAGAATGGAATGCACTGGGACGATGGCTGAGATTCTTCTTTGATGGGGCAAGAGTCTCTTCGGCTGCCTCTCCCAGCTCCGTTCTGCCCTCGTCTCCAGTTGGAACTCTCTCCTAGTTGGTATCAGGATGAGCCTGCTCTGCTGCTCTCTCTTCTCTCTTGCACACTCTGTGAGAATGAGTTTCAGAAAGCACTACTCACTGACAGGAAATAAGGGGAAACTTGAAAGACTTGGCAACATAAGTCCTGGCCGTGTACTGCCAGCAACTGATCTGGCCGCCCAGGATCCTGGCACCACAAATGCTTCGTTGCCAAATGCAGCAATAAAGTGTTCTGGGGAAAAGCCAACTCACACGTATTTTTGGCACATCCATATCACAGCACCACAGGCCAGCACCAGCGCAGACAGCAGCACAGCTGAGAACAGTACCATCGCTGCGATGTGGCGCCTTCGCGCAGATCTGCCAACAGCAGCCTTTGTGCTCGTCCCGGCATTCATCCCTGGGAGAAACGAGACAACGTCCCACGTTGCCCTCACCTGTGCTACAGATAACCTCTCAGTGTGCTTCATGGACCCAGGAGATTTTCATCAGTGGGTGCCTCTGCCTCTGGTGCCCAGGCACCAGAGGACAAGAAGGACTGCTTCCACCTCTCGTTGGGTAGGGAGAGGCCGCACAGGCACTGCCCGTGTCTTCCTCTGGGCCGAGGGCTGGGGCTGTGCCCTGGGGTCTGGGCTTTGTCTGTGGGAAGCACTGCAGAGCAGAATCCCTCGCACTTTCCCCAGCGCGCGGGTCCCACGCTCTCCCGCAGGACACCCCCCCCCGGCTGAAGGTCGGGCTCCAGCCAGCACAGGGCACAGCCGGAGCCAGCCCAGGGGAGAAACACTCCTGCAGGCTCCTCCCACACAGGACCCCGCTCATCGCCCTCGGGTGGCTTTGCTCCAAAAGGGCAAAACTCACCACTCTCTGGGAACTGGGAGTGGTGGGAGCTGAGCAGCGTCACAGAGGCCTGCACGTACCTTCTCCGGCACACTGCTGGAACAACTCTCCACACCCCACTGAGGTCAGCCGTGTTCAGAGAGCCATCCCTGGCTTCTTTTACACGTGCCCTGTGCTCACACGCTCAGGTTCGGCTGCTGACCTGGCGTGCAAGAGCAGGCAGCAAGAGCCTGCAGGCACACAGTGGCTCTGGTGAGTGACACTGGATGACCACGGGACAGAAATTACCTGGCATGACAGTTGTTGGCGCTGCCTGCGTTCCTCTGCCCGAGACTGGCAGTGTGGGATGGCTGCCTTCTTCCTGCAGTGCATCCTGCTCACTTTGTTGGTCAGTTCCTTTAGAAAGAAAGCAGGGCAGTAGGATTGGATGTGATGTGCTCTCATCGGGAACTGAGCTACTCCAGTCCCGCGCTCAGGCAAAGCCTGCTGGTCCCAGCCCCACAGATCCACTGCGACCCCCTCCGTTGCCCAAGGGCATTTGGGCCCTCCCAGGAATTGGAGGGTGCCAACCCTCTCACGCCTCTCGAGGAATCAGCTCCTATGCAAGGCCCTCACACCCTGTGCTGTGAGCGTCACCAACCATCACGTTCCACCCATCACAGGCCAGGCATCTGCAGGCTGAAATTCAAGCTCAGACAGAAGCGCCTTCAGAATCAGCATCCCACCTTGTTTCCACCATTAGCAAAGGCATCCCTGCTCGGGATGCTCCTCCTGCACCTCTGACAAGTAATGGTCGTGCTGGGGGAGCAGCTGCCCCCGGGCCTTGGCTGGATGCAGAAGTGGCAGCAGACCATCTCTGGTGCTTGACAGTGCCTGCAAGGCGCTACATGGAACACCACCGCAGCACGGCTCTGAGCGATCCCTTCCTGCTGTGCAGGCTACAGCTTGTCCACACACGTACATCAGACCTCAGCTTCCCAGGTCTCACAGTGAACAGACTCAAGTATACCCACCACGCGCTGCCTTCTCCATTTCCTTCACCAGTTCCTTGAGGAGACGGGATGAGCCCTGGGAGTATTTTCCTCTTTTGGATTCATCCTTTCCTTTTTCCGGACCTTAACAGAATGCATGAAGTTAAATATCACGTGCATGAGGTTTTGAAGACCAGCAGTGAGTCAGTGAGACAAACTACTCACCGCTGGGATTCCAGCTGGGCTCCAGCGCAGGAGGAAACACATGACCGGGCAAAGCCCTCCCTGGGGGCACTCCTGCAACCAAAGACCCACGAAAAGTTTCAGTCATACGCTACAGCATCACTGAATAGCGGAGCATACGGGGGATCGTGCCATGAAATGGCACTGAAATGGGCAGTGAAAGCTCTCCAAGGAATTACAAAGCCAGGACATACCCATGCGATCTGCCGGAGTTTCAGTCCCAGAGCTCAGAGCGGAACCTGGATCACCTCCTCCAGTCACATCTGCAAACAAACGCAGGACAGAGCAACTCCCATTAAACATCCTTCCAGTCAGAATGACACAGGATGCAATTAAAGCTGGGCATTCCTTCACGACACCATTCTCTCCCTTCCACACAGGAGCACCTCGGAAACAGTTCCTGGGTGCCTGCAGGGGCACCACCATCATACAGAACTAACCCCGTGTGGAACTGCCCAGAGGAGCGCCCGCCTGGAGCTCACCCCAGCTCTAAACTCAACTGCATGGACTGGATTAAACCTAGGCTTTGGTGAGCCGCTGCCTGGAGACACAGCTGTAATCAAGGACAGCGGAGAAACAGTTCCCATTGCACGTGCCCATCTCTCTCTCCCTTACTGAGCTGCGGTGATGGAAGGGGCTCAGGTAATGACATGGGGGGAAAGTTCCAAAGCTGCAGAGAGGCCAGGTGACCTGCTGGCTGGTATTCCACAGCTTTCCAAATACTTTCTCCAGGCCGTGGGAGACAATTCTCAGGGACCTCATGGAAGAACATTCGGCCCCCTGGAATTTTCTTACTGGGAGACCTCGCAGATACAGAGACAAAGCCAACGCAACGCTGACAGCACGGAGCACCCAAGAAACAACGACCACCCATGCTTCTCGGGGAGAAGAACCCGCTGGCCGGTGAAAAGCGCAACCCTTGCTGAACTAGCCCAGCCACAAAGGAACAAATATCGAGGACGTGAAGCCCGGCTACTTACCTCCAGCATCCCCTTCAGGCTCAGAGGCAGGATTCTGTTCTGCTGATTCACCAGCAGGGCCTGCAGGCACAAGTGTAATCAGACACAGGTGAGGAGAGCTTCCAGCACACGTGGGGGCCTCCTTTTCCCTGAGTGGGGAAAGGTGGGCCAGGGAATGCCACGGCCCAAATACGAAGGTCTGGGCTCTCTCAGCTGAAGAGGGGCAGCGGTAACCTTCCCACTGAAATGTGGCAGCTCTCCGAGTAAAGAAATACTCATGGCTCATCTGTGCAAGCCCTTCAAGGCACAAACAGGCTTGGAAGACCTTGAGAGGGTCTTAAGCAAAATTGCACGCAAGTAAACTATGGGAGCATGAATGTTTCTGCCTCCAAGGAAACAGACACTCACAACTTACCTCTGGGTTGTCCCAGAGGCACAGGCACAAAATCCGGATCCAAACGATCATCCGGAAAGGGAGCACCAAGTTCATCTCCTGGAATCAAGAACGCATGAAAGAAGGTCCCATTGGATGGTGTGATCTCCTTCTCCCTCAGTAACTGGATGTTGCTGGGCCGTGGAACGGGATGGGAGAAGGACTCAGGTCACGATTCCCAAAGTTGCAGAGTGGCCAGGATGACCTGTAGGCTGGCACCTGGCAGCGTACACAATACTCTCTCCAGGCCATGTGCCACATCCCTCACGGACCGCATGGAAGAAGATGCAGCTCCTGGGGGCTTTCTTACTGGGAGGCCTCCAATGCGCAGGAAGGTCACACTGAAGCACTGGAGGAAAGCACGTCCTGTCTCTTCCTCTGGGCTGTGGGCCGTGGCTCTGTGTTGGAAACTGGGATTCATCTACAGGGAGTACCATGAGCCTGGAGCAGAAATGCTCACGCTTCTCCCAGCACACATCTGCCAAGCTCTCCCCAGGACATCTCCCACGATGAAGGCTGTGCTCCAGCCAGCAAGCAGCAGAGCCATGGCCCGGCATGGCTGGAGCCAGCCCTGGGGAGCAGCGCTGCCACGGGCTCTTGCCCGGCTCCTGCGGTGCTGCCCATCGCCCCCTGCCCAACACCACCCCCCATGGAAGGCCGGCCCCAGGGAAGTGTGGCACAGGGCCGTGGGGACACAGCCTGACTTCTTGCCCCCACTGCTGCTCAGTCCGTGTCCCATCTCTGCCCACCCACCTGCTCCCGGTGCTCGCCACGGAGCAGCACAGGTCTCCCGGAAACACATGGCCATCAGTAGGAGGAAGAGGACAAAGCGGGCAGGGGCCATGGCCCCCCACACTCGCACCATGCTTCCAACACCACCGCTGCAGCCACAGTGAGCGTCGCACAGAGCAAAGCCTGAGGCACAGGACAGCGTCGCAGCCAGGCCTTGTGAGCTCACGGCACAGCACCGCACAGCCATTGGACGGGGCATTGTGACCTCACGGCTCCGAGATTCCGGGTGGCGGCTCCCCGCGGGCTGCTGCTCTTGTGATGTGCTGCACCAGGGCTGCGTGGGGCCGGTGCTTACGTCATAGAAACGCAGAATCATAGAGCGGCTTGGGGTGGAAGGGACAGCAAAGAGCTTAGAACCCCAACCTCACTGCCGTGGGCAGGGATGCCACCCACGGGGTCATGCTGCCCAGAGCCCCACCCAGCCTGGCCTTGAACACCTCCAGGGATGGAGCATCCACAGCTTCACTTGGCAAACATTTCTAGGGCTTCAACAGCCCCAGGAGGGAATTATTTCCAGCTCGGTGCACCCATGACACCTCAGGCCATTGGGGAAAAGATACAATATGGAAATGGGGTCTGGATCAAGGACGCTATTGCACAGGTTATCCATGCGTGTCAAACGTGCTGCAATTAAGCAAGCCAAGCGGATAAAGCCTCTCCAGTATGGAGGATGATGGCTGAAATACAAACACGGGGAAGCTGACCTTCTCACAGACCTGCCAAGTCAAGTGTCACGTGCTTACGTTTTTGTTGATAGATCTGCAGTTTCATCTGTTTTCCTTCAGTTTTCCAGCGCCTTGGCTAAGGACATCCCCTTTCCTGCACCAAGTATATTTCCCACACGTAGCGTGCTTCCAAGCCTGCATTTAGTAGCGGAAATTGAAGGCTTGCTGCTTGGCACCTCCCATCACCAAAGTCCCCCAAAGTGAACTCACCTGCTGCTGGCAACTGGACACTTGGTGCCGAGAGGACCGTCACCTGTGGGGTCCCACCTGGGTCTCCAGAAGCTGTTGCACTTTTGGAAGCAGAGCATCCAAATACACTGTGCTTGCTTTTGGAGACAAACATTTATACTTCAACCAAAGCAGCTCATAGCGCCAGCTGCTAGCATCTCTGAAGCCTCTCAGTGCAGAGCAGTGCAGTGGAGAACAAGGAGTCTCCTCTAAGAGCTGTCCTTGTTTCCGCTGCTTAAAGAGCAAGTGTTTATATTGTCATTCTCATGTGATAAGCAGTGTGGGAGGGAAGCGTATCATCCTCTCACATCAACATCCTGGCTGGATCCATTCCTAATACTTATCTGTTTAACATCACACCTCCTGGGTAACGTGCACAGCCTCACGTGTTTGTCAGGTGTACCTCAGTACGCAGGGTTTGAGCCTAACGGGTATACAGACATCCAGCTTTCATGCAAGTAGACTAACTTGGGATGGCATAAAGCAGGCTGGGGAGTGCTGTCCCCTCTTGAAGGCTGGTACAGGTTGAGATGCTGTGCTCAGAGGGCCTGTCTTCCCAGAGCAGCATTCCCAAGCTTAGCTGATACACTGTGACCCTTATATACTCTGACCCTTCTGCTTGTAGGGAAGCAGACAGTGTGAATGCCTGAATCATTAAATAACTAGCCAAGGTGACATGCTCCATTCTAAAGCCTGGGTCATCGTTGTTTGGCTCAGGTGGTTTGCATGTTGATTTTCTCCTGGCAGAGCTCAGCCTGCTGTGGGCTGTTCCTGCTCAGCCAAGCTAACCCCTGCATCCTGCTGACATAAAAACTGCCTTCCAGTGGGAACAAAAGCTGGACTTACAGCAACTGTGCTATCCAAAGAAGAGCAATGCTCGTATAAAATGGGAAGCAGCAAGTACTCCGGAAAAGCAGCTATCTATACTCCACCAGTGGTAATAACTGCGGTGACTGTGCAAATCTCATTGGAAGGTCAGGGTATCAAAGCAGATGGAACAAACTTAGTGCTCCTTTGGAATAATAATTGCTTGTGCTCTGAACATTTATTCATCTAACACGCAGAGGAAACTTTCTTCCTGGTGCAACTCTGTTTGTTTCCACTGGAACAGGTGCACTTATGGTCTTAGCAGTTACTCAAGGAAAGCTGTAGGTTCCAGGGCTGGGCACAAACACGTTGCAGTTAATTCCGCATCCTAAAGTCACGAATCAGCAATGCAGGCAGAGAACTGGGCAACAGCTGCAGGGCCCACGCAGTCTTTGCCATGCAGCTGAACAGCCCTGCTGATTAACCTATAGAGACTGTGCAGAAGAAATAACCAGGAAAGCATCTGTCAGAATATCTCACATTAAGAGCAAGACTTATGTTTCTCGGCATCAATGCTAATGAATACCAAGAGCTTTCTTTAAATCTGCTAATTGCTATTTATCTTCTAAGATGCTTGAAAGGCTCAACAGACCATGCATTGTGTCATACTGCAAGATAGCTCAAGTGGGAGAGCACACAGAAGCATTGAAGAGAGCGATTTCAGAAAGAAAAGAGAGAGTAGGGGGACAGATTTAAGTTATTCTGTACGGCTTGTCAGTGTGAGGACCTAACAGCAGCAGCCAAACATTCAGATGTATGTTCTCGTACAGCATCCCTGGCTTCCCAGGAAGATACTGGTAGCCACATTTGCCATGTTCTTACATCAGCCCAGAAGTCTGTTGTCTCCTCAACAATAAAAGCGTATTTCTGGTATCTTGGAGGAGATCTGGATTTGATCAAGGTGTCTGATCAGGATAAAGCTAATGGACGAAGACACTCACCTCCTCCATCTCCAATGACTGGGCTGGATTTGGAGTGGAAGAGTGTGGTTCAGGATGAATTCCACAACGGCCGACTGCACCTGCACCTCCATGAAGGCAGCTCTTCCGCTGACGCAGTCAGACTCACACTGCTGTGATCTGAAGAAAAAACAGATGAAGTAAAACTGCCAACAGACAGAAGACCGGGAAGGTACCTCTGGCTGTGCAAAATGTGCTGATTTTGGAGGGGAGGGCAGCTTTTGTAGACGTGTGTTTATTTTGAGGTTTCTTTTCAACCCTGTTTACAAGATGTCAAGCATGAGCCCACTCTGGTGCATGTCAGCATGTCCCTGTTTTAATTCTGAATGACACCGGCCCAATACATACCGACTCCCTTTGGAGCCCAGCACACCTTTTACATCTCTGAAAATGATGCAGGGACATTTTCTTCAACGTTCCCTTTAGGATGTTTTGTTTACCAAGGCTTCAACAACGTTTATGGGAAATAAACAGCAGAAAAGTATAGGTTTCTTTCGTTGCTGTTGCACTGGTCAATAAGTAACCCCACTGCATTTATTCTACGTCCTGCTTGCAGAGGCTCATTCTGCACAGCCAGAGGTGCTCTAATAAGAAGGAGCACCAGCAAAGCCCTCACCTAACGAGGCCACGCACTGCTAGTCTCCAGCATCACACCTCAGTACAGCACACACACTGCGCAGAGTCCAGCAATGCCCACTCCTCCCTGCTGAAATACATGGCCACCTCTGCAAAGGCCACGGGCTCCTGCAAGTGCTCCTTTCTGGGCACAGCCAAAGCCCGGGGAAGCAGCTTGGAGAGGAGAGAAACTCCAGTCCCAGCAGCTTCTCTGTTCCCAGCACACAAATGCTGGCTGAAGGACACTGAAGGACACTCTCCCCCCGCACTCCCATCTCTTGCCCCTTGCCCTCTCCTGGCTGCTTCCCCCAGCCCCTGCCTAAGATGGACATGCAGTGGCCATGTGCTGCTCTGCTGCAGGCTGCAGGCAGATGTTAAACTGGAGCCTGCTGGGACAAGAGAAATGGCAGGAGATGTGGGAGGAAATGCAGCAATTCCTGCCCAACCCCCACCCTCGCCAGCCCACCTGCAGGGCATTTCCTGGGGGTAAAAGCAGGCTGGGACTCAGACCAGCAGACCTGCTCTTACCAGCCTTCCTTCCCAGCAAAGCCAGTGTGATGGTGTGCTCCCCCCTCCCCCTTTCTTCCTTTCTCCCACCTTCCTCCCTCAGCCTTGCACAGGAAGACAGTGAGCAACACTCCTAGCTAAACCAGACTAAAGATCACAAAACTGCCTCAAGCTGGGAGGCTGAAAGAACTGACAGCAGGCCTCTGGCTCAACATCTGAGGGCCAATTGAGCATATGCCTAAAAATAAAGTACGGCAATGAGTCAATCATCTTACCACCAAAATAGACAGCAGCACAAGCACCTCTTGAGCTCTCCTGCACAGAGGAACAGCTCTCCCCTTGAGCAGGCATGCCTCTTGAGGTTACACCTGCACAGAGATCCTTTCCACCTTGATGTCAAGACACCTTGTTGATACGGATCCTCAGTAAGTGACTAGTAGTTTGGGTGGGCTTTGTTAGCTCCACTACGGTTATATCTTTGATTGTGCACATAGGATCCCTTAGACACAAACTCTTGAACGCGTCTGGGACAAGGAGTGGATCCAGCTGTGCTGAGGATCCTTACCTCTGTGGTTTGAAGAGTTCAGACAGCAACGGGGCCTGCTCTGATCCTCATGACACAGCAGGAGAGCGTCCTGTAGGTGTGTGTTTAATCCTGCCCTCTATGTGGAAAATAACCAAGTGTATCCAGCCATCTCCAGTCTTGTTAAGTCACTGTCATATCACTACAGCATATCTACATTACATCAATAAATATACATTCCTGCTTCCCTCTTAGGAGTGTATATCGTAGCTGTATCCATCTGTTATAAATTGGTGAAGTCTGCACGATAGCAACTAGGGACATCAACTATGATAAGAGTCACGGAGTGAACTCCAGTCCCAAATTCCTATATGAATAGGCTCATGACAACTGTTCTAACTGAGAAAGAAGAGACCATTAGGGGCCACCAAAGGACGAAAGGGGGAAAAGGTATTATCTGCAAAATGCCAAGTTTGGAAGTTACATATGAAGCAAGGGAGAACATAAATAAATGGATCAGGGAGCAGAAACTAAAGCAAGAAATTTATTGATTTATTTTTTTATTTAGTAATAACCTACAGAAATTGATTTTGCTTGGGCTGTGTCAGGCACTCAGAACTATGCCACACACTATGCACAGGAGTGGAGATGGAAACGCATCGTATTGCGTAGCTACAAGTCTGGGAATCTATACTCTTAGTGAGGAATCAGAATCACCACACAACTGAAGCCCAGAATCATCACAGAGTCAAGGAATCTAGAATCATGAAACGATCACAGAATCTGAAATAACAGAACTTATAATCACAGGAGCTGGTATCCTCATAGCATCCTCATAGAATCCTCCAATAATCAATTCATAGAATCCTCAGACTCTAGAATCCTAGACTCTAGTAACCCCATAATAACCCCACAGTACTGAATCACCACATTTTGTTTCCTCACTCCCACAGAGGGAAACTTTCTGTGGAGCATGCTCACAATTGACAGTATCAGCCAGCATCACCCAGCACTCCTTATGGAACAGGTTACCTAGAATATCAAAGCACTGCCAGTTACAAGTGCTCAGAGGTTCTTCCTCAAAAGATGAATTGTTAATACTATCTTTCATTCTAATTTGGATACGGGAAGGGAACCGAGGTCTAGAATCTTTATGAACAGAATCCAACACCACTGTGCTCTTCACAAAACCTTTCCCCTTTGCCACAACACAGGGGAATGGGGAAAGTGAACCTTCATCCTGGTTTTCCACTACCCCTCAGGTCAGTCCCTGGGGACAGTTGGGACCCTTCTGGAGACGCCAGGAGCCCCCAGGACCCTCATCAGGCCCCGGGCATTTTGGTGCCACAAGCCCACTAGCACCCAGGGTGTATCCCCTGGTGTCCCACAGGACGTGACAGCCCAGGCAGGATGCAGCGTGACAGACCCATGTGGCTCCGTGGTGTGAGATTCGTATGTACTTCTCCCTGTCCCTGGCTGAAGTTCTCAGAGGGGTACACAGAGGTAGGAGAGAGCTAAGGACAAGGCCAAGGGGCACTTAGGGTGACAGGACATAGCCACAGCTTGGGGACAGTGGCCAGATGCTGGAGACATTCATATGGCAGGAAGGGACGCACAGGACACAACCACAGCCCAAGGACATGGGGGGCAACAAAAGGGACCTTGCTCAGACCACTGGGACCACAGTGCCGTGGGTGAACACACTGCCACCCACCTAGTGAAAGCTGTGTCCTTGCTGCAGCTATGTCTCCAAAGGGCTTTAGTCAGTGCCAGAACCCACAGATCCCCTATACAGGGCAAAACTACAGAATTCTGCATCAATCAATCGTCAGGAGCTTCCATTCACTGACAACGTCACTGTGAGGCCAAGGTCCCCACAGGCCAGGTGACACAGGGACATCGCTGGGACACTGAGCGATCAGCGGCAGTGCTGTTGATGGCAGCATCAGCTCAAGGGGACACAGCACTGGCAATGCAGTGACAATGAGAATGTCATCAGTGACAACCACAACTCTCGAGTCCATTGGACACAGTGCTGAAGGTCAGTGTCAGTGACACTGCAACAACAACGCCAGGAGCTCCCCACAGCTGCCAGCACTGCCCCCCCCCCCCCCACAGACATTCCCACTCTCACAGCTCCCCACGGATGTCAGGCAGCAGGTGACAGGCGGTGATGGTGGCTACGGTGGCAGCCACAGCGCGCAGGTCACGGCGCACCAGGCACAGGCAGTGCGCGGTCGCAGCTGCCCCAGCTTGGGCGTGGCCCAGGGGCCCCCCCAGACCTTCCAGCAGCCGCGCAGCCCCACTGAAACTGCGTCCCAGTGCCTCAGCCATTGCGCCCCGCAGTCGCCCCTCGCCCGCCCCCAGCCGCTGCTGCAGCAGTGAGGGGCCCCCCCTGGACACCCCTGGCAGCGGCATCCGGGCCGCACTGTCCTCTTCCTCCTCCTCCTCGGTCTCCGACGCCTCCCCCGGAACCTTCAGCCCCACTGCGGGAGTCCCGGCTGTGTTCCCCCCCGGCTCCGGCTCTGAGTCGCTCTCCGAGGCCTCGCCCAGCACCAGCGTGGGGGAAAGAGGGACGGCCATGGTCTGCGAGAGGGGAATAAAAGGGAGGAGGGGGAGTCGGGGGGAAAACGGCCCCACCAGGCACGGAGACCCCCGGCTCTTTCTCCCGAGTCTCAGAGGAATACTGCGCACAACAGGCCCGTGCCCCCTCAGCCTCGTGAGACCCCCACTTCCTCACTCCCTTCCCAGCCCCGTGGGGTCCCCAGAACACGTCCAGGCACCCACAGCTCCAGGGGGATGCCGCATATTCCCTTCCCAACCCTACAGGAACCCCCACGCCCCAATAACCCGCCACCGAGCCCCGCAAGGACCCACATTCCCTCAGCCCAGTACCGCCGCCTCGCCAGGTCACGTGACGGTCACCCGGTACGCTACGCGTCGCGTCGAGTGACGTCACGCCTGCGTGCGCCCGCTGCCCGGACTTGCCCTCACTCAGACTGCGCACGCGCAGAGCGGGCAGCCGCGTTCGTCCAATCGTCCCTCCTCCCAAGCTTTAAGTGACAGCCAGGGTAGCCAATTGGCTCTGCGGGGACGAAGGGGAGGACGGCGCTCTCCCGGAAGAAGGATCGGGGAGGGAGCTTGCATGTAACAGGCAGCAGTAGAAGCCAATGAGATGGCCGAACAGGGCAGGGCTGGCCAATAGGAGAGGCGGGGGGCGGGGCGTGCAGGGGGCCGCGCAGGGCCGGAGCCTGCGCCTGCGCCTGCGCCGGGTTTGTCCGGTACGGCTGTGCCGCTCGGTGTGCACCGCTCCTCGGGACAGGCGTGTGCCGGGGCCCTCCTCGGGAAATATTTCTTCCTTCTATGGAAACCAACGAGCACCCGGGCCTGCACTCTTGATATAAATACCCGGTGATGACCGACTTATTGCGGGCGACCGGGCGACGAATCCACCGTTGGGACAGCACTGCCGGTGTCAGGCCGTGTAAGGAGTCGCTGTCCTTCTGTTTGTGAGCTCCCTCCAGGCACGTGAAGGCCGCAGTGAGGTCTCCCCAGAGCCTTCTCCAGGCCGCACGAGCCCAACTCCCTCAGCCCTTCCTGTCGGTGAGGCGCTCCGGCCCTCCCAGCACCTTTGCGGGATTACGGCGGCCCGAGTGCAGCACCTCGCGCGTGGCCGTGTTGCACCTCATCTGGTTCACGCGGTGCTGCTTTTCAAGCCTGTCCCGGGCCCCCCTGGAGGGCGCACACAGCGCTGCCATCACTCACCGCTGCGCGAGATGCAGCTTCTGGTCCCTGGAATGCTGTGCAGCATGACATTAGCACAGAGCTCCTGTCAGAGCAGCGCAGATCCCAGCCCGGCCAGGCTGCCTGTGCCTGCTCCTGGGCTCCCAGCACTGACAGTGCCCACCAGGCCCATCTGTGTGGGTCGGGGGGGAGAGAGAGGCAGCAGGCCTTTGGGGTCGGGTCTGGGGGGCTGTGGGGGCCACAGACTATCACTGAGATACGAAATGTCTCTGCAGAGCTGGAAGGTCAGGAGCTGAGGAGAATATGAAGGGCTCCCATCATGCTGCTGAGTGCCCCTCCTCTCCTGGCCGTACGCTGAGGGCAGGTGGAGGCAGGGACAAGGGTCAGGAGCAAGGGCAGAATGATTTTTTGCTTTCTCAGTCTTCCTAGAAAGAAAGAAAGAAAAAAAATCTAAAATCTTTAAGATATGTGTGGGATCTGTTGAGTCACAGCCTGAACCACGGATTGATCACCTGTGGAAAGGACCCAGTCAGCCCTGAGAGCACAGGTGAAAGCAATTCATGTGTGCGAATGGAAGGAGGGGAGCCTGGCTGCAGCTCTCTTAGATCTCATTTAAGGGCTGACTGCTGCTGGGGAGGATCTTTGCCTGGTGAGCCCTCCTTGGTGAAGCTTCTTCCTGTGAATCTGGAATTTTCTGGTACAGGGGAGCAATCTTCTTCCCTTCCTTTATAGCACCTCTCTGTTGTGTGATGACAGAAGGACTAGCACCTCCGTTGTATTGCTTTTCCTATTGTACTGATCTGTCTAATTGCTACAGTGTATCTACTAAAAGCAAAAGAAAAGAATATCAAGCAAAATGAACTTTATTGCCCTTTTAAGGATACAGTATAGTACACTTCAGAAATACCCTCTCATCTGTAATTATTCTTAAACCCCAGAAATTTTCATACTAGAATTGGTTCTAGCAATTATCTCTTCAAGGCTCTCTCTCAATCTGTTAATTAACTATTTGAATTTTTTTCCTTACATCAAAATCTTTTGTTACTAAACAGGCTGATTGTGTTTTCTGCAGGTGGATTTGCCACAAGGTTTCTTACAATGACTAACAGTAGAAGGAAATGTGCTCTGAAGGGGTGTGCTTGCAAGTCGGCTCAAGAGAAATGAAAATCGTTGTAGCGGGGACCCTGCCTGGGAGCAGAGCATTACCAAATACGTTACTATGCAAAGAATCTCATGTTGAATAATTTAGAAATACCTTTTTGTTAGTGGTCAAGTAAAACATGGCAACAGAGGGTAATCTCAGGAAAAAGAGGGGATAAAAACATCTCTATCAAGCCCAGACTTGATGGGAAAGGAAGAGCTGAACAAGTGTGCGTGTCTGGGGGTGTTCATCTTCTAGACTGCACCCAGAGAAGGAGAATGATTGTGATGCTGCAGTCTCGGAACTCCAGTCAGTACACAAATGGAAGGATTTCTGGGCTGAGATGAATTTATCTCCGCAGCTTCTAATCTTTTGGATTTTGTGTTCTAGTGCAGAGAAGCTTTTGGGCATGATTTATCATCACTATAGCTAACACTGTATGGGAAAAAAACTGACTTTAGATCTTACATCAAAGCTTTTAACAAAGCTTGTTTCCCTGGATTTTACTTGCTTTCCATTGTCTCCACCTCTCTGGTGCCTCTTTAAAATATATGCCTAATCTGAAAGCTGAGTGCAAGAAATATTTGTCTGACTTGTTTGCTCCCATTCCGAATCTTATAAACACTAGTCTCTGTTGTGAAGGAGTCATGCATCATTAAGAGTAAATCTTTCTCGTACAAAAGCAAGAAAACAGAAGCAGTTCAAATGTTGCTTCTTACAGCAGTACAGCATCTCAGAACAGAGAAAAACACGGCTTGCAGAAACTTGATTTCTGTCTTATCAAAACAGATCTTCAGCTAGTCTCAGTTGTCTTAGATCTGACTCCTTCAAAGAAGTGATTATAATTGATAACTCCAGTCTCACCACATCAGAGTTTTCACCTATCAGTTGTGTGCAAGGAGAGCGACAGTACTGGCACACACATCTTGGCGCTGATGGTTCGAGATGGCCATAGAATCATAGAATGGCCCAGGTTGAAAACGACCGCAATGACCATCGAGTTTCAATGCCCCTGCTATGTGCAGGGTCGCCAACCACCAGAGCAGGCTGCCCAGAGCCACTTCCAGCCTGGCCTTGGATGCCCCATCCCTGGATGCATTCACAACCTACTTGGGCAACCTGTTCCAGTGCATCACCACCCTCTGGGTGAAAAACTTCCTCCTAATATCTAACCTAAGCCAGCCCTGTCTCAGTTTAAGACTATTCCTCCTTATCCTACCACTTTCCACCCTCACAAACAGCCGTTCCCCTTCCTGTTTATACGCTTCCTTCAAGTACTGGAAGGCCACAATGAGGTCCCCCTGGAGCCTTCTCTTCTCCAAGCTAAACAAGCCCAGTTCCCTCAACCTTTCCTCACAGGAGAGGTGCTCCTGCCCTCTGATCATCTTAGTGGCCCTCCTCTGGACCTGCTCCAAGAGCTCCATGTCCTTCCTGTACTGGGAGCACCAGGTCTGGACGCAGTACTTCAGATGGGGCCTCTCAAGAGCTGAGTAGAGGGGCACAATCACCTCTCCCTGCTGGCCACTGCCTTTTTTTTTTTTTTTTTTTTTTTTTTTTTTTTAAATGCAGCCCAGCACACAGTTGGCCTTCCAGGCTGCAGGTGTACACTGCTGGTTCATGTCCAGCTTCTCATCCACCAGGACCCCCAGGTCCTTCTCCGCAGGGCTGCTCTCAAGGAGATCTTCCCCCCTGTTTATAGAAGTACCTGGGATTGCCCCGACCCAAGTGCAGCACCCTGCACTTGGCCTTATTGAACCTCATTAGGTTTTCGTGGGACCACTTCTCCAGCCTGTCCAGGTCCCTCGGGATGGCTTCCCTTCCTTCCAATGTATCGACTGCACCGCTCAGCTTGGTGGACAGAAACCACTCCCCACACCCTTACCTAGAGGCTCATGGTCCTGGCAGACATGGGAAGCCTGACCACCCGTGAAGACTGAGGCAAAGCACTCATTAAGTACCTCAGCTTTTTCTATGTCTGAGGAAGCCAGCTCCCCATTACCTTTCATCGGGGGGAGAACACTCTCCTTGGCCTGTCTTCTCCTGCCTATGTACCTGTAGAACCCCTTCTTGTTGTCTGTCGCATCCCGCACCAAGTTCAGCTCCATCTGCGCCTTGGCTTTCCTAATCCTATCTCTACACACACGGACAACAGCCCTGTATTCCTCCCTGAATACACAACCCTGCTTCCACTTTCTGTACATTTCCCTCTTTTCTCTCAATTTAAGCTGCAGGTCCTTGCACAGCCACGACAGTCGCCTGCCTCCCCTGCTCAACGACTTCTGCTGGGGTATGGAGAGCCCTTGAGCTCTCGGAAGGGTGTCCTTAAAGAGCTGCCAGCTCTGGTCTGTGCCCATGCCCTTAAGGACAGTTTCCCAGGGGATCCCACTCAGCAGTTCCTTGAGCAGACGGAAGTTCGCTTTCCTAAAGCACAGCGTTGTGACTGTGCTTTTTGCCAGGCCCACATTCTTCAAGCTCACAAACTCCACCAAGGCATGGTCACTGCAGCCCAGGTTGCCTGCAATCTAAACCTCTCCATCTATTACCTGGACCAGAAAGTTGTCCTCAACAGACTCCAGGAATCTCTTGGATTGTCTGCCACCCACCGTGGCACTATCCCAGCAGATATCCGGGTGGTTGAAATCCTCCATCAGGAGGAGAGCCCGCAAGCATGACACCTCCTGCCGCTGAAGCAAGAAGGCCTCGTCCACAGCCTCTTCCTGATCAGGTGGCCTGTAACAGACCGCAGCCGCTAGATGCCCTTTGCTGGACTGATCCGCAGTTTTTACCCACAAGCTCTCAACCTGATCATGGCTGTTCCTCAGACGCAGCTCTTCACAATCTGTCCACTTCCTAACATAAGAGGGCAACTCCACCACTCTCCTAACCTGTCTATCCCTTCTGAAAAGCCTGTAGTCCTCAATCAGGGTATTCCAATCATGCGATTCATCCCACCCTGTTTCCATGATAGCAATTAGGTCATACTTTCCCAATTGCACCACAGTTTCTAGCTCCTCCTGTTTATTTCCCATGCTGCACGCATTGATATAGAGGGACTTCAGCTTAGCCACTGGCCTCATTGCCTTCTCAGAGGAGCCCTCCCTAGTACCTCCAGGATGAGTCTGGGGTTTTCCCTTACCACCTCCCAAGGTGACAGCATTCCCAGGTGCTTCTCATGGCTTCAAGCTGCACCAGGGAAGATTCAGGCTGGACGCTAGGAAATACTCCTTCTCTGAAAGGGTGGTCAGGCACTGGAATGGGCTGCCCAGAGAGGTGGTGGAGTCACTGAGCCTGGTAGTGTTCAAAGAGCGTTTC
The DNA here is from genome assembly GCF_016699485.2 of Gallus gallus. Lineage (NCBI taxonomy): Eukaryota > Metazoa > Chordata > Aves > Galliformes > Phasianidae > Gallus > Gallus gallus. The sequence goes on from NC_052554.1 coordinate 161,637, forward strand.
GATGTTGTGCTGAGGGACATGGTTTAGCGAGAACCATTGGTGAAGGGCGAATGGTTGGACTGGATGCTCCTGTGGGTCTTTTCCAACCTTAGCAATTCTATGATTTTATGATTCTCTGTCACCCAGTATACCACCTTCCCCCATCATACCTAGTTTAAAGCCCTGCTAACCAGCCCTGCCAGCTTATTTCCAAAAATATTTGTGGCCCTTCTAGTCAGTCGGCTCCCATCCACTGTCAGCCTTCTCCCTTTCTCAAGGCTGCATCCCAAGCCATGGTACCCAAAGCCCTGAGCATGACACCATTCACAAAGCCATTCCTTCAACATGTGCACCCTCCTCCTTTTATCCAGATCCCAGTCACCAACTGAGAGGACAGAGGAAAACGCTGCTTGCACGCCAGATCCCTTCAGAAGTCTTCACAGACCCCTGAAGTCCCTTCTGATCACCCGAGGACTTCTTTTGCCTATCTCTTCATTTCCAATGTGGAAAGACAGTAGTGGATAATAATCGGAGGGCTTAACCAGGCGAGTGATGTTCCTAGCAATGCCCCTCACTCGGGCACCAGGCAGGCAGCACACCTCCCTGCGGGACGGATCCAAGCAGCACATCGGGTCCTCAGTTACCCTCAGAAGGGAGTCCCCTATGACAACAGCCCTTCTTTTTTTCCTGACTGACACTGTAGCAGAACGGGGAGCAGACTGACCAGCCTTGGGCAACCTCTCCTGCACAGATGGACTTTCACCAACATCCACATCCCCCAGTCCCTCTAGCTCCAGAGCCTCATACCTGGTATTGTAAGGGCACCTGGGAAGGTGGGACAGGCTGAGGGGCAGTCCGCTTGTTGCCCCGAGCAGGGACTTGTTTCCATCCCTCGCTGTCTTTGAGGTCACCCGTTCCCACCTGACTGCGAGACAGCAGATGATCCCCCACTGCCTGAAAAGCATCTCCCCCACACCCTTCCTGTAGGGACGGCCGAGCGCAGCTCCACCGACCAATCCCCTTCCCACAGTCCCGGATGCTCCTCAGCCCTTCCACTTCCTCCTTCAGCTCTACCACCAGGCTGGGCAGATCCTCCACCCGCTCACAGGCGGTATCCCAGCTGCCCTCCCGTAGCAGCAACAGGGCCGAGCATTCTGCGCAGCCTGAGACCTGAACTGTGGCACGGACACTCGTGCTTTCAGTCTCTGCATGCCTTTTAGCAGCAGCTCGCTGCCGTGTGGTGACCGTGGTTGCACCTCGGTGTGCCCGGAGAGCAACGACCTGTTCAGTGCTAAGTGCTAACCGCCCTCCTACATGGCAAGGTGCCCCGCCTTGCCTGCTCGCTGAGTCGCTCGGGGTTTGCCCTGAAAATCACTCTCTTCACAGCGAGACAACAACCCGACTCCCTGTGTAGTCGCGCGAATGGGTACCTTACCGTATCACCTCGCCCGAACGGCCCCGCGGTTCACACGCCCTGACTCCGCCTCTCCTCCTCGGGGCAGGGACAGATGGGAAGCAGCGAACCTCGGTGACAGAGCAGTCGGCAATCAAACCTTGGCCATCATAAGCTCATTGCTGCCCTGACCCTTTCCCTGCCCTTGCTACCTCAGCAATGTTGAGTCTGGTGCTTTCTGGGGGGCTGACTGTTGCACAAAGTAATAGAGGTGAATGCTGGGCTCGCCAAAAGGGCTCCAAGAGGAGTGATCTTCAGAGAGCAATCCTTCCTCCGTGGCAGTCAGCCCTTAAATGGGGTTTAGGAGAGGTGGAGCCTGGCTCCACCCCTTCCGGTCACACAGGTGGAGTTGCAGTTCAACAGTTCTCATACAGGGCCCCACGCCTGGGTGCAGTACTCCAGATGGGGCCTCACAAGAGCTGAGTAGAGGGGGACAACCACCTCCCTCTCCCTGCTGGCCACCTCTTTCTTAACGCAGCCCAGAACACACTTGGCCTTCCAGGCTGCCAGCACACACTGCTGGCTCACGTCCAGCTTCTAAAATCACACAACGCTGGAATGGTTTGTGTTGCATGGCTCCCTGAAGATCACAGAACCACTGGATTTTTGTACGCTGGAAGTGTCCTTGAAGATCACAGAACAATAGGATGGCTTGTGTTGAAAACGTCCCTGAAGATCACAGCACAGTAGACTATCCTTGGTACACTATCATTGGTAGAGGGCCTCGAGGATTTGGCAGTACCTCCCAACCCAGAGGAGATGCTGGTCATAACCTCCACCACCTCTCTGGGCAACCCGTCCCAGGGCTCCCCCACCCTTACCGTAAAGAAGGTCTTCCACATGTTTGCATGGAACTTCCTGTGCTCAAGTTCTAGGCCACTGCTCATTGTCCTCCGCTACGCACCACCGAGAAGAGCCTGGCCTCATCCATTTTCCTCCCACTTCCCTTCAGATATTGATTAACACTCGCTTTGAATCTCTAGTTATAGGGTCTGAGATGATGGAGATCTGCCGGCTACTTTTCCATACCAGCCCCCTCGCATGGCAAAATCTTCTGGTTCTTTCTACCAGCTGTGCAAACCCCAGAACTTGCTGGACTCACGGATTCCACGCTACCCCACCTGAGCCGTGATTCGTGTTCACGCGTCCCAGGCTGTCAGACGACGATTGCCCCCAGGATTGTTCCTGGGCAGTGGGGCGCAAAGCAGGAGTCAGATACAACTAGGGCATCCCCTAATGTTCCAATTCATTGCCCCTTGCTACCCAGAGGCAAGCAGGGGCAAGGGAAGAGGAGGAGTACCTCCACGTACCGGTCCTCCGCCTTTTGTCTCAGGAGAAGTGGTGCACCGAGAGGCCTGAGAGAAGGGGGAGAGAAGGTGTGGCAGTTGCACCGCCACAGTTGACACAGGCACTCCAGGCTTTAGGTAACAACTGTCCAGGAAGTCAGAACACCAAACCTTCCTTCCAAATGAGCCCAACACAGAGTTTTACTGAGCAGAGAGGAAGGAAGCAGCGTGCAATTTGAGCCTTGCAGGTGGGCATCCTTCTGTGCCAGAAGTTCTTTGTCCTCTTAATAGTGAAGGGAGTGACGTGTGGAATCAAACTCTGGAACCCACGTAAGGTTACAAAGCAGGTACGCTCATTACGGCGCCGGGTGCGGGGGGGGATATCTCCTCCTAACTCGCACACAGAGAAAAGCACTGGTTACATACTTACAGACATAACATCCACATATTCATTACGTTCCACAAAAATGGGCTGGAATTCTGAGAAACTATTAACGTATTGTCCCACCCTCTTGAGCACGCGTCCTAAAAATGTGGTGGGGGTCTCTGGCGGTCAGTGGATGAAGGCTCGTAGTCTACCTCGCTGTGAACTTCTGACCTTTTAAGGGGGGGTAGCCCGAACCAGCTCCTACTGGCGTTGTGTTGAGCTGAGACATCTGTTTCACCATCCCATCTTCAACAACAGGAGCCTATTCTACTTTCTCATCGTTGTTTGGCAGCGAGTTTCCGTGGACTCTGCATTCTCTTCTTGAGCTTACGTGTCTGCAAGCATCTTGTCCTTCAGCGTGAATCCACTCCAGTTCTTTCCACAATATGGAAAGGCTGTTCTCATGATTCAGGAGACAGCTAGGGCTGGGGAATGGATGCATGGCACCTTAACTCTGACCAGCAAGGAAATCAGGAGAACGGAATGCAGACACTGCCAACTTCTACCGGCTCAAATCTGCTTCAAGACTCATTGCAAAGTCTCAGCTAGAAAAAGGATCACCTCAGTGTATCCAAGAAAAAGAGCGGCGCTTTTTGGGTTGGTTGGTTGTTTGTTTTATTGTGGGTGGTGTTTTTTTGTTTGTTTGTTTAATATACCACAAGACTATGCAGTTACACTGTCAGTCACCTCAGAGTGTTCCCAAAGGAGCTCATCCACGTCCTGCACACACTCCACCTGAACATCAAGTGGAGCAGGGGGTAGTCTTGCAGATGGAGTAACGCAGGAATTTTGACAGGATGTTGCTGCATGATGGAATCTCTGCATCCACTTATTCATCAAGTATCCAGCAGGAGAGCACAGAGCTCCGGAGGCATCGTTGTATCCAGTTCGTCATCTGAAACCTCCGCAACCAAATTGGATGGGACCAGTCCTCTTGTGCCATCTGTCAGCTCTCCCTGAAACCAGCCATTCTCATCCACAGCTCCAAAGACGTTAAGGTGTTGTCCAGCGGTCAGAGGAAGCTCGCTTTCTGGCTCCTCATTAGGACCCTCAACAGGATTGTAGCTATGCCGAGCTAAGATTCTTTGAAATGTTGCTGATGCTTGTCCCAGAGAATGCAGGGTGAAGGACAAAAGCTCTGCTGCTGGTTCTCCGCTCTCACTTTCAGGGCCGTCCCCTGACAGAAAGCAGCACTCAGGACTGTTCCCGTGGACCTCTTTCACGGCTTTGAGTTCAAGCTCCAAGTCTTCCAGATGACTTTGAAGACCTTTGGCCTCTTGGATGGCAGAATGGAATGCACTGGGACGATGGCTGAGATTCTTCTTTGATGGGGCAAGAGTCTCTTCGGCTGCCTCTCCCAGCTCCGTTCTGCCCTCGTCTCCAGTTGGAACTCTCTCCTAGTTGGTATCAGGATGAGCCTGCTCTGCTGCTCTCTCTTCTCTCTTGCACACTCTGTGAGAATGAGTTTCAGAAAGCACTACTCACTGACAGGAAATAAGGGGAAACTTGAAAGACTTGGCAACGTAAGTCCTGGCCGTGTACTGCCAGCAACTGATCTGGCCGCCCAGGATCCTGGCACCACAAATGCTTCGTTGCCAAATGCAGCAATGAAGTGTTCTGGGGAAAAGCCAACTCACACGTATTTTTGGCACATCCATATCACAGCACCACAGGCCAGCACCAGCGCAGACAGCAGCACAGCTGAGAACAGTACCATCGCTGCGATGTGGCGCCTTCGCGCAGATCTGCCAACAGCAGCCTTTGTGCTCATCCCGGCATTCATCCCTGGGAGAAACGAGACAACATCCCACGTTACCCTCACCTGCGCTACAGATAACCTCTCAGTGTGCTTCATGGACCCAGGAGATTTTCATCAGTGGGTGCCTCTGCCTCTGGTGCCCAGGCACCAGAGGACAAGAAGGACTGCTTCCACCTCTCGTTGGGTAGGGAGAGGCCGCACAGGCACTGCCCGTGTCTTCCTCTGGGCCGAGGGCTGGGGCTGTGCCCTGGGGTCTGGGCTTTGTCTGTGGGAAGCACTGCAGAGCAGAATCCCTCGCACTTTCCCCAGCGCACGCGTCCCGCGCTCTCCCGCAGGACACCCCCCCCCGGCTGAAGGTCGGGCTCCAGCCAGCACAAAGCACAGCCGGAGCCAGCCCAGGGGAGAAACACTCCTGCAGGCTCCTCCCACACAGGACCCCGCTCTGCGCCCTCGGGTGGCTTTGCTCCAAAAGGGCAAAACTCACCACTCTCTGGGAACTGGGAGTGGTGGGAGCTGAGCAGCGTCACAGAGGCCTGCACGTACCTTCTCCGGCACACTGCTGGAACAACTCTCCACACCCCACTGAGGTCAGCCGTGTTCAGAGAGCCATCCCTGGCTTCTTTTACACGTGCCCTGTGCTCACACGCTCAGGTTCGGCTGCTGACCTGGCGTGCAAGAGCAGGCAGCAAGAGCCTGCAGGCACACAGTGGCTCTGGTGAGTGACACTGGATGACCACGGGACAGAAATTACCTGGCATGACAGTTGTTGGCGCTGCCTGCGTTCCTCTGCCCGAGACTGGCAGTGTGGGATGGCTGCCTTCTTCCTGCAGTGCATCCTGCTCACTTTGTTGGTCAGTTCCTTTAGAAAGAAAGCAGGGCAGTAGGATTGGATGTGATGTGCTCTCATCGGGAACTGAGCTACTCCAGTCCCGCGCTCAGGCAAAGCCTGCTGGTCCCAGCCCCACAGATCCACTGCGACCCCCTCCGTTGCCCAAGGGCATTTGGGCCCTCCCAGGAATTGGAGGGTGCCAACCCTCTCACGCCTCTCGAGGAATCAGCTCCTATGCAAGGCCCTCACACCCTGTGCTGTGAGCGTCACCAACCATCACGTTCCACCCATCACAGGCCAGGCATCTGCAGGCTGAAATTCAAGCTCAGACAGAAGCGCCTTCAGAATCAGCATCCCACCTTGTTTCCAGCATTAGCAAAGGCATCCCTGCTCGGGATGCTCCTCCTGCACCTCTGACAAGTAATGGTCGTGCTGGGGGAGCAGCTGCCCCCGGGCCTTGGCTGGATGCAGAAGTGGCAGCAGACCATCTCTGGTGCTTGACAGTGCCTGCAAGGCGCTACATGGAACACCACCGCAGCACGGCTCTGAGCGATCCCTTCCTGCTGTGCAGGCTACAGCTTGTCCACACACGTACATCAGACCTCAGCTTCCCAGGTCTCACAGTGAACAGACTCAAGTATACCCACCACGCGCTGCCTTCTCCATTTCCTTCACCAGTTCCTTGAGGAGACGGGATGAGCCCTGGGAGTATTTTCCTCTTTTGGATTCATCCTTTCCTTTTTCCGGACCTTAACAGAATGCATGAAGTTAAATATCACCTGCATGAGGTTTTGAAGACCAGCAGTGAGTCAGTGAGACAAACTACTCACCTCTGGGATTCCAGCTGGGCTCCAGCGCAGGAGGAAACACATGACCGGGCAAAGCCCTCCCTGGGGGCACTCCTGCAACCAAAGACCCACGAAAAGTTTCAGTCATACGCTACAGCATCACTGAATAGCGGAGCATACGGGGGATCGTGCCATGAAATGGCACTGAAATGGGCAGTGAAAGCTCTCCAAGGAATTACAAAGCCAGGACATACCCATGCGATCTGCCGGAGTTTCAGTCCCAGAGCTCAGAGCGGAACCTGGATCACCTCCTCCAGTCACATCTGCAAACAAACGCAGGACAGAGCAACTCCCATTAAACATCCTTCCAGTCAGAATGACACAGGATGCAATTAAAGCTGGGCATTCCTTCACGACACCATTCTCTCCCTTCCACACAGGAGCACCTCGGAAACAGTTCCTGGGTGCCTGCAGGGGCACCACCATCATACAGAACTAACCCCGTGTGGAACTGCCCAGAGGAGCGCCCGCCTGGAGCTCACCCCAGCTCTAAACTCAACTGCATGGACTGGATTAAACCTAGGCTTTGGTGAGCCGCTGCCTGGAGACACAGCTGTAATCAAGGACAGCGGAGAAACGTTCCCATTGCACGTGCCCATCTCTCTCTCCCTTACTGAGCTGCGGTGATGGAAGGGGCTCAGGTAATGACATGGGGGGAAAGTTCCAAAGCTGCAGAGAGGCCAGGTGACCTGCTGGCTGGTATTCCACAGCTTTCCAAATACTTTCTCCAGGCCGTGGGAGACAATTCTCAGGGACCTCATGGAAGAACATTCGGCCCCCTGGAATTTTCTTACTGGGAGACCTCGCAGATACAGAGACAAAGCCAACGCAACGCTGACAGCACGGAGCACCCGAGAAACAACGACCATCCATGCTTCTCGGGGAGAAGAACCCGCTGGCCGGTGAAAAGCGCAACCCTTGCTGAACTAGCCCAGCCACAAAGGAACAAATATCGAGGACATGAAGCCCGGCTACTTACCTCCAGCATCCCCTTCAGGCTCAGAGGCAGGGTTCTGTTCTGCTGATTCACCAGCAGGGCCTGCAGGCACAAGTGTAATCAGACACAGGTGAGGAGAGCTTCCAGCACACGTGGGGGCCTCCTTTTCCCTGAGTGGGGAAAGGTGGGCCAGGGAATGCCACGGCCCAAATACGAAGGTCAGGGCTCTCTCAGCTGAAGAGGGGCAGCGGTAACCTTCCCACTGAAATGTGGCAGCTCTCCGAGTAAAGAAATACTCATGGCTCATCTGTGCAAGCCCTTCAAGGCACAAACAGGCTTGGAAGACCTTGAGAGGGTCTTAAGCAAAATTGCACGCAAGTAAACTATGGGAGCATGAATGTTTCTGCCTCCAAGGAAACAGACACTCACAACTTACCTCTGGGTTGTCCCAGAGGCACAGGCACAAAATCCGGATCCAAACGATCATCCGGAAAGGGAGCACCAAGTTCATCTCCTGGAATCAAGAACGCATGAAAGAAGGTCCCATTGGATGGTGTGATCTCCTTCTCCCTCAGTAACTGGATGTTGCTGGGCCGTGGAACGGGATGGGAGAAGGACCCAGGTCACGATTCCCAAAGTTGCAGAGTGGCCAGGATGACCTGTAGGCTGGCACCTGGCAGCGTACACAATACTCTCTCCAGGCCATGTGCCACATCCCTCACGGACCGCATGGAAGAAGATGCAGCTCCTGGGGGCTTTCTTACTGGGAGGCCTCCAATGCACAGGAAGGTCACACTGAAGCACTGGAGGAAAGCACGCCTGTCTCTTCCTCTGGGCTGTGGGCCGGGGCTCTGTGTTGGAAACTGGGATTCATCTACGGGGAGTACCATGAGCCTGGAGCAGAAATGCTCACGCTTCTCCCAGCACACATCTGCCAAGCTCTCCCCAGGACATCTCCCACGATGAAGGCTGTGCTCCAGCCGGCAAGCAGCAGAGCCATGGCCCGGCATGGCTGGAGCCAGCCCTGGGGAGCAGCGCTGCCACGGGCTCTTGCCCGGCTCCTGCGGTGCTGCCCATCGCCCCCTGCCCAACACCACCCCCCATGGAAGGCCGGCCCCAGGGAAGTGTGGCACAGGGCCGTGGGGACACAGCCTGACTTCTTGCCCCCACTGCTGCTCAGTCCGTGTCCCATCTCTGCCCACCCACCTGCTCCCGGTGCTCGCCACGGAGCAGCACAGGTCTCCCGGAAACACATGGCCATCAGTAGGAGGAAGAGGACAAAGCGGGCAGGGGCCATGGCCCCCCACACTCGCACCATGCTTCCAACACCACCGCTGCAGCCACAGTGAGCGTCGCACAGAGCAAAGCCTGCGGCACAGGACAGCGTCGCAGCCAGGCCTTGTGAGCTCACGGCACAGCACCGCACAGCCATTGGACGGGGCATTGTGACCTCACGGCTCCGAGATTCCGGGTGGCGGCTCCCCGCGGGCTGCTGCTCTTGTGATGTGCTGCACCAGGGCTGCGTGGGGCCGGTGCTTACGTCATAGAAACGCAGAATCATAGAGCGGCTTGGGGTGGAAGGGACAGCAAAGAGCTTAGAACCCCAACCTCACTGCCGTGGGCAGGGATGCCACCCACGGGGTCATGCTGCCCAGAGCCCCACCCAGCCTGGCCTTGAACACCTCCAGGGATGGAGCATCCACAGCTTCACTTGGCAAACATTTCTAGGGCTTCAACAGCTCCAGGAGGGAATTATTTCCAGCTCGGTGCACCCATGACACCTCAGGCCATTGGGGAAAAGATACAATATGGAAATGGGGTCTGGATCAAGGACGCTATTGCACAGGTTATCCATGCGTGTCAAACGTGCTGCAATTAAGCAAGCCAAGCGGATAAAGCCTCTCCAGTATGGAGGATGATGGCTGAAATACAAACACGGGGAAGCTGACCTTCTCACAGACCTGCCAAGTCAAGTGTCACGTGCTTACGTTTTTGTTGATAGATCTGCAGTTTCATCTGTTTTCCTTCAGTTTTCCAGCGCCTTGGCTAAGGACATCCCCTTTCCTGCACCAAGTATATTTCCCACACGTAGCGTGCTTCCAAGCCTGCATTTAGTAGCGGAAATTGAAGGCTTGCTGCTTGGCACCTCCCATCACCAAAGTCCCCCAAAGTGAACTCACCTGCTGCTGGCAACTGGACACTTGGTGCCGAGAGGACCGTCACCTGTGGGGTCCCACCTGGGTCTCCAGAAGCTGTTGCACTTTTGGAAGCAGAGCATCCAAATACACTGTGCTTGCTTTTGGAGACAAACATTTATACTTCAACCAAAGCAGCTCATAGCGCCAGCTGCTAGCATCTCTGAAGCCTCTCAGTGCAGAGCAGTGCAGTGGAGAACAAGGAGTCTCCTCTAAGAGCTGTCCTTGTTTCCGCTGCTTAAAGAGCAAGTGTTTATATTGTCATTCTCATGTGATAAGCAGTGTGGGAGGGAAGCGTATCATCCTCTCACATCAACATCCTGGCTGGATCCATTCCTAATACTTATCTGTTTAACATCACACCTCCTGGGTAACGTGCACAGCCTCACGTGTTTGTCAGGTGTACCTCAGTACGCAGGGTTTGAGCCTAACGGGTATACAGACATCCAGCTTTCATGCAAGTAGACTAACTTGGGATGGCATAAAGCAGGCTGGGGAGTGCTGTCCCCTCTTGAAGGCTGGTACAGGTTGAGATGCTGTGCTCAGAGGGCCTGTCTTCCCAGAGCAGCATTCCCAAGCTTAGCTGATACACTGTGACCCTTATATACTCTGACCCTTCTGCTTGTAGGGAAGCAGACAGTGTGAATGCCTGAATCATTAAATAACTAGCCAAGGTGACATGCTCCATTCTAAAGCCTGGGTCATCGTTGTTTGGCTCAGGTGGTTTGCATGTTGATTTTCTCCTGGCAGAGCTCAGCCTGCTGTGGGCTGTTCCTGCTCAGCCAAGCTAACCCCTGCATCCTGCTGACATAAAAACTGCCTTCCAGTGGGAACAAAAGCTGGACTTACAGCAACTGTGCTATCCAAAGAAGAGCAATGCTCGTATAAAATGGGAAGCAGCAAATACTCCGGAAAAGCAGCTATCTATACTCCACCAGTGGTAATAACTGCGGTGACTGTGCAAATCTCATTGGAAGGTCAGGGTATCAAAGCAGATGGAACAAACTTAGTGCTCCTTTGGAATAATAATTGCTTGTGCTCTGAACATTTATTCATCTAACACGCAGAGGAAACTTTCTTCCTGGTGCAACTCTGTTTGTTTCCACTGGAACAGGTGCACTTATGGTCTTAGCAGTTACTCAAGGAAAGCTGTAGGTTCCAGGGCTGGGCACAAACACGTTGCAGTTAATTCCGCATCCTAAAGTCACGAATCAGCAATGCAGGCAGAGAACTGGGCAACAGCTGCAGGGCCCACGCAGTCTTTGCCATGCAGCTGAACAGCCCTGCTGATTAACCTATAGAGACTGTGCAGAAGAAATAACCAGGAAAGCATCTGTCAGAATATCTCACATTAAGAGCAAGACTTATGTTTCTCGGCATCAATGCTAATGAATACCAAGAGCTTTCTTTAAATCTGCTAATTGCTATTTATCTTCTAAGATGCTTGAAAGGCTCAACAGACCATGCATTGTGTCATACTGCAAGATAGCTCAAGTGGGAGAGCACACAGAAGCATTGAAGAGAGCGATTTCAGAAAGAAAAGAGAGAGTAGGGGGACAGATTTAAGTTATTCTGTACGGCTTGTCAGTGTGAGGACCTAACAGCAGCAGCCAAACATTCAGATGTATGTTCTCGTACAGCATCCCTGGCTTCCCAGGAAGATACTGGTAGCCACATTTGCCATGTTCTTACATCAGCCCAGAAGTCTGTTGTCTCCTCAACAATAAAAGCGTATTTCTGGTATCTTGGAGGAGATCTGGATTTGATCAAGGTGTCTGATCAGGATAAAGCTAATGGACGAAGACACTCACCTCCTCCATCTCCAATGACTGGGCTGGATTTGGAGTGGAAGAGTGTGGTTCAGGATGAATTCCACAACGGCCGACTGCACCTGCACCTCCATGAAGGCAGCTCTTCCGCTGACGCAGTCAGACTCACACTGCTGTGATCTGAAGAAAAAACAGATGAAGTAAAACTGCCAACAGACAGAAGACCGGGAAGGTACCTCTGGCTGTGCAAAATGTGCTGATTTTGGAGGGGAGGGCAGCTTTTGTAGACGTGTGTTTATTTTGAGGTTTCTTTTCAACCCTGTTTACAAGATGTCAAGCATGAGCCCACTCTGGTGCATGTCAGCATGTCCCTGTTTTAATTCTGAATGACACCGGCCCAATACATACCGACTCCCTTTGGAGCCCAGCACACCTTTTACATCTCTGAAAATGATGCAGGGACATTTTCTTCAACGTTCCCTTTAGGATGTTTTGTTTACCAAGGCTTCAACAACGTTTATGGGAAATAAACAGCAGAAAAGTATAGGTTTCTTTCGTTGCTGTTGCACTGGTCAATAAGTAACCCCACTGCATTTATTCTACGTCCTGCTTGCAGAGGCTCATTCTGCACAGCCAGAGGTGCTCTAATAAGAAGGAGCACCAGCAAAGCCCTCACCTAACGAGGCCACGCACTGCTAGTCTCCAGCATCACACCTCAGTACAGCACACACACTGCGCAGAGTCCAGCAATGCCCACTCCTCCCTGCTGAAATACATGGCCACCTCTGCAAAGGCCACGGGCTCCTGCAAGTGCTCCTTTCTGGGCACAGCCAAAGCCCAGGGAAGCAGCTTGGAGAGGAGAGAAACTCCAGTCCCAGCAGCTTCTCTGTTCCCAGCACACAAATGCTGGCTGAAGGACACTGAAGGACACTCTCCCCCCGCACTCCCATCTCTTGCCCCTTGCCCTCTCCTGGCTGCTTCCCCCAGCCCCTGCCTAAGATGGACATGCAGTGGCCATGTGCTGCTCTGCTGCAGGCTGCAGGCACATGTTAAACTGGAGCCTGCTGGGACAAGAGAAATGGCAGGAGATGTGGGAGGAAATGCAGCAATTCCTGCCCAACCCCCACCCTCGCCAGCCCACCTGCAGGGCATTTCCTGGGGGTAAAAGCAGGCTGGGACTCAGACCAGCAGACCTGCTCTTACCAGCCTTCCTTCCCAGCAAAGCCAGTGTGATGGTGTGCTCCCCCCTCCCCCTTTCTTCCTTTCTCCCACCTTCCTCCCTCAGCCTTGCACAGGAAGACAGTGAGCAACACTCCTAGCTAAACCAGACTAAAGATCACAAAACTGCCTCAAGCTGGGAGGCTGAAAGAACTGACAGCAGGCCTCTGGCTCAACATCTGAGGGCCAATTGAGCATATGCCTAAAAATAAAGTACGGCAATGAGTCAATCATCTTACCACCAAAATAGACAGCAGCACAAGCACCTCTTGAGCTCTCCTGCACAGAGGAACAGCTCTCCCCTTGAGCAGGCATGCCTCTTGAGGTTACACCTGCACAGAGATCCTTTCCACCTTGATGTCAAGACACCTTGTTGATACGGATCCTCAGTAAGTGACTAGTAGTTTGGGTGGGCTTTGTTAGCTCCACTACGGTTATATCTTTGATTGTGCACATAGGATCCCTTAGACACAAACTCTTGAACGCGTCTGGGACAAGGAGTGGATCCAGCTGTGCTGAGGATCCTTACCTCTGTGGTTTGAAGAGTTCAGACAGCAACGGGGCCTGCTCTGATCCTCATGACACAGCAGGAGAGCGTCCTGTAGGTGTGTGTTTAATCCTGCCCTCTATGTGGAAAATAACCAAGTGTATCCAGCCATCTCCAGTCTTGTTAAGTCACTGTCATATCACTACAGCATATCTACATTACATCAATAAATATACATTCCTGCTTCCCTCTTAGGAGTGTATATCGTAGCTGTATCCATCTGTTATAAATTGGTGAAGTCTGCACGATAGCAACTAGGGACATCAACTATGATAAGAGTCACGGAGTGAACTCCAGTCCCAAATTCCTATATGAATAGGCTCATGACAACTGTTCTAACTGAGAAAGAAGAGACCATTAGGGGCCACCAAAGGACGAAAGGGGGAAAAGGTATTATCTGCAAAATGCCAAGTTTGGAAGTTACATATGAAGCAAGGGAGAACATAAATAAATGGATCAGGGAGCAGAAACTAAAGCAAGAAATTTATTGATTTATTTTTTTATTTAGTAATAACCTACAGAAATTGATTTTGCTTGGGCTGTGTCAGGCACTCAGAACTATGCCACACACTATGCACAGGAGTGGAGATGGAAACGCATCGTATTGCGTAGCTACAAGTCTGGGAATCTATACTCTTAGTGAGGAATCAGAATCACCACACAACTGAAGCCCAGAATCATCACAGAGTCAAGGAATCTAGAATCATGAAACGATCACAGAATCTGAAATAACAGAACTTATAATCACAGGAGCTGGTATCCTCATAGCATCCTCATAGAATCCTCCAATAATCAATTCATAGAATCCTCAGACTCTAGAATCCTAGACTCTAGTAACCCCATAATAACCCCACAGTACTGAATCACCACATTTTGTTTCCTCACTCCCACAGAGGGAAACTTTCTGTGGAGCATGCTCACAATTGACAGTATCAGCCAGCATCACCCAGCACTCCTTATGGAACAGGTTACCTAGAATATCAAAGCACTGCCAGTTACAAGTGCTCAGAGGTTCTTCCTCAAAAGATGAATTGTTAATACTATCTTTCATTCTAATTTGGATACGGGAAGGGAACCGAGGTCTAGAATCTTTATGAACAGAATCCAACACCACTGTGCTCTTCACAAAACCTTTCCCCTTTGCCACAACACAGGGGAATGGGGAAAGTGAACCTTCATCCTGGTTTTCCACTACCCCTCAGGTCAGTCCCTGGGGACAGTTGGGACCCTTCTGGAGACGCCAGGAGCCCCCAGGACCCTCATCAGGCCCCGGGCATTTTGGTGCCACAAGCCCACTAGCACCCAGGGTGTATCCCCTGGTGTCCCACAGGACGTGACAGCCCAGGCAGGATGCAGCGTGACAGACCCATGTGGCTCCGTGGTGTGAGATTCGTATGTACTTCTCCCTGTCCCTGGCTGAAGTTCTCAGAGGGGTACACAGAGGTAGGAGAGAGCTAAGGACAAGGCCAAGGGGCACTTAGGGTGACAGGACATAGCCACAGCTTGGGGACAGTGGCCAGATGCTGGAGACATTCATATGGCAGGAAGGGACGCACAGGACACAACCACAGCCCAAGGACATGGGGGGCAACAAAAGGGACCTTGCTCAGACCACTGGGACCACAGTGCCGTGGGTGAACACACTGCCACCCACCTAGTGAAAGCTGTGTCCTTGCTGCAGCTATGTCTCCAAAGGGCTTTAGTCAGTGCCAGAACCCACAGATCCCCTATACAGGGCAAAACTACAGAATTCTGCATCAATCAATCGTCAGGAGCTTCCATTCACTGACAACGTCACTGTGAGGCCAAGGTCCCCACAGGCCAGGTGACACAGGGACATCGCTGGGACACTGAGCGATCAGCGGCAGTGCTGTTGATGGCAGCATCAGCTCAAGGGGACACAGCACTGGCAATGCAGTGACAATGAGAATGTCATCAGTGACAACCACAACTCTCGAGTCCATTGGACACAGTGCTGAAGGTCAGTGTCAGTGACACTGCAACAACAACGCCAGGAGCTCCCCACAGCTGCCAGCACTGCCCCCCCCCCCCCCACAGACATTCCCACTCTCACAGCTCCCCACGGATGTCAGGCAGCAGGTGACAGGCGGTGATGGTGGCTACGGTGGCAGCCACAGCGCGCAGGTCACGGCGCACCAGGCACAGGCAGTGCGCGGTCGCAGCTGCCCCAGCTTGGGCGTGGCCCAGGGGCCCCCCCAGACCTTCCAGCAGCCGCGCAGCCCCACTGAAACTGCGTCCCAGTGCCTCAGCCATTGCGCCCCGCAGTCGCCCCTCGCCCGCCCCCAGCCGCTGCTGCAGCAGTGAGGGGCCCCCCCTGGACACCCCTGGCAGCGGCATCCGGGCCGCACTGTCCTCTTCCTCCTCCTCCTCGGTCTCCGACGCCTCCCCCGGAACCTTCAGCCCCACTGCGGGAGTCCCGGCTGTGTTCCCCCCCGGCTCCGGCTCTGAGTCGCTCTCCGAGGCCTCGCCCAGCACCAGCGTGGGGGAAAGAGGGACGGCCATGGTCTGCGAGAGGGGAATAAAAGGGAGGAGGGGGAGTCGGGGGGAAAACGGCCCCACCAGGCACGGAGACCCCCGGCTCTTTCTCCCGAGTCTCAGAGGAATACTGCGCACAACAGGCCCGTGCCCCCTCAGCCTCGTGAGACCCCCACTTCCTCACTCCCTTCCCAGCCCCGTGGGGTCCCCAGAACACGTCCAGGCACCCACAGCTCCAGGGGGATGCCGCATATTCCCTTCCCAACCCTACAGGAACCCCCACGCCCCAATAACCCGCCACCGAGCCCCGCAAGGACCCACATTCCCTCAGCCCAGTACCGCCGCCTCGCCAGGTCACGTGACGGTCACCCGGTACGCTACGCGTCGCGTCGAGTGACGTCACGCCTGCGTGCGCCCGCTGCCCGGACTTGCCCTCACTCAGACTGCGCACGCGCAGAGCGGGCAGCCGCGTTCGTCCAATCGTCCCTCCTCCCAAGCTTTAAGTGACAGCCAGGGTAGCCAATTGGCTCTGCGGGGACGAAGGGGAGGACGGCGCTCTCCCGGAAGAAGGATCGGGGAGGGAGCTTGCATGTAACAGGCAGCAGTAGAAGCCAATGAGATGGCCGAACAGGGCAGGGCTGGCCAATAGGAGAGGCGGGGGGCGGGGCGTGCAGGGGGCCGCGCAGGGCCGGAGCCTGCGCCTGCGCCTGCGCCGGGTTTGTCCGGTACGGCTGTGCCGCTCGGTGTGCACCGCTCCTCGGGACAGCGTGTGCCGGGGCCCTCCTCGGGAAATATTTCTTCCTTCTATGGAAACCAACGAGCACCCGGGCCTGCACTCTTGATATAAATACCCGGTGATGACCGACTTATTGCGGGCGACCGGGCGACGAATCCACCGTTGGGACAGCACTGCCGGTGTCAGGCCGTGTAAGGAGTCGCTGTCCTTCTGTTTGTGAGCTCCCTCCAGGCACGTGAAGGCCGCAGTGAGGTCTCCCCAGAGCCTTCTCCAGGCCGCACGAGCCCAACTCCCTCAGCCCTTCCTGTCGGTGAGGCGCTCCGGCCCTCCCAGCACCTTTGCGGGATTACGGCGGCCCGAGTGCAGCACCTCGCGCGTGGCCGTGTTGCACCTCATCTGGTTCACGCGGTGCTGCTTTTCAAGCCTGTCCCGGGCCCCCCTGGAGGGCGCACACAGCGCTGCCATCACTCACCGCTGCGCGAGATGCAGCTTCTGGTCCCTGGAATGCTGTGCAGCATGACATTAGCACAGAGCTCCTGTCAGAGCAGCGCAGATCCCAGCCCGGCCAGGCTGCCTGTGCCTGCTCCTGGGCTCCCAGCACTGACAGTGCCCACCAGGCCCATCTGTGTGGGTCGGGGGGGAGAGAGAGGCAGCAGGCCTTTGGGGTCGGGTCTGGGGGGCTGTGGGGGCCACAGACTATCACTGAGATACGAAATGTCTCTGCAGAGCTGGAAGGTCAGGAGCTGAGGAGAATATGAAGGGCTCCCATCATGCTGCTGAGTGCCCCTCCTCTCCTGGCCGTACGCTGAGGGCAGGTGGAGGCAGGGACAAGGGTCAGGAGCAAGGGCAGAATGATTTTTTGCTTTCTCAGTCTTCCTAGAAAGAAAGAAAGAAAAAAAATCTAAAATCTTTAAGATATGTGTGGGATCTGTTGAGTCACAGCCTGAACCACGGATTGATCACCTGTGGAAAGGACCCAGTCAGCCCTGAGAGCACAGGTGAAAGCAATTCATGTGTGCGAATGGAAGGAGGGGAGCCTGGCTGCAGCTCTCTTAGATCTCATTTAAGGGCTGACTGCTGCTGGGGAGGATCTTTGCCTGGTGAGCCCTCCTTGGTGAAGCTTCTTCCTGTGAATCTGGAATTTTCTGGTACAGGGGAGCAATCTTCTTCCCTTCCTTTATAGCACCTCTCTGTTGTGTGATGACAGAAGGACTAGCACCTCCGTTGTATTGCTTTTCCTATTGTACTGATCTGTCTAATTGCTACAGTGTATCTACTAAAAGCAAAAGAAAAGAATATCAAGCAAAATGAACTTTATTGCCCTTTTAAGGATACAGTATAGTACACTTCAGAAATACCCTCTCATCTGTAATTATTCTTAAACCCCAGAAATTTTCATACTAGAATTGGTTCTAGCAATTATCTCTTCAAGGCTCTCTCTCAATCTGTTAATTAACTATTTGAATTTTTTTCCTTACATCAAAATCTTTTGTTACTAAACAGGCTGATTGTGTTTTCTGCAGGTGGATTTGCCACAAGGTTTCTTACAATGACTAACAGTAGAAGGAAATGTGCTCTGAAGGGGTGTGCTTGCAAGTCGGCTCAAGAGAAATGAAAATCGTTGTAGCGGGGACCCTGCCTGGGAGCAGAGCATTACCAAATACGTTACTATGCAAAGAATCTCATGTTGAATAATTTAGAAATACCTTTTTGTTAGTGGTCAAGTAAAACATGGCAACAGAGGGTAATCTCAGGAAAAAGAGGGGATAAAAACATCTCTATCAAGCCCAGACTTGATGGGAAAGGAAGAGCTGAACAAGTGTGCGTGTCTGGGGGTGTTCATCTTCTAGACTGCACCCAGAGAAGGAGAATGATTGTGATGCTGCAGTCTCGGAACTCCAGTCAGTACACAAATGGAAGGATTTCTGGGCTGAGATGAATTTATCTCCGCAGCTTCTAATCTTTTGGATTTTGTGTTCTAGTGCAGAGAAGCTTTTGGGCATGATTTATCATCACTATAGCTAACACTGTATGGGAAAAAAACTGACTTTAGATCTTACATCAAAGCTTTTAACAAAGCTTGTTTCCCTGGATTTTACTTGCTTTCCATTGTCTCCACCTCTCTGGTGCCTCTTTAAAATATATGCCTAATCTGAAAGCTGAGTGCAAGAAATATTTGTCTGACTTGTTTGCTCCCATTCCGAATCTTATAAACACTAGTCTCTGTTGTGAAGGAGTCATGCATCATTAAGAGTAAATCTTTCTCGTACAAAAGCAAGAAAACAGAAGCAGTTCAAATGTTGCTTCTTACAGCAGTACAGCATCTCAGAACAGAGAAAAACACGGCTTGCAGAAACTTGATTTCTGTCTTATCAAAACAGATCTTCAGCTAGTCTCAGTTGTCTTAGATCTGACTCCTTCAAAGAAGTGATTATAATTGATAACTCCAGTCTCACCACATCAGAGTTTTCACCTATCAGTTGTGTGCAAGGAGAGCGACAGTACTGGCACACACATCTTGGCGCTGATGGTTCGAGATGGCCATAGAATCATAGAATGGCCCAGGTTGAAAACGACCGCAATGACCATCGAGTTTCAATGCCCCTGCTATGTGCAGGGTCGCCAACCACCAGAGCAGGCTGCCCAGAGCCACTTCCAGCCTGGCCTTGGATGCCCCATCCCTGGATGCATTCACAACCTACTTGGGCAACCTGTTCCAGTGCATCACCACCCTCTGGGTGAAAAACTTCCTCCTAATATCTAACCTAAGCCAGCCCTGTCTCAGTTTAAGACTATTCCTCCTTATCCTACCACTTTCCACCCTCACAAACAGCCGTT
Organism: Gallus gallus; assembly: GCF_016699485.2. Taxonomy (NCBI): domain Eukaryota; kingdom Metazoa; phylum Chordata; class Aves; order Galliformes; family Phasianidae; genus Gallus; species Gallus gallus. The sequence continues at coordinate 180,954 of NC_052554.1, forward strand.
CCCCTTCCTGTTTATACGCTTCCTTCAAGTACTGGAAGGCCACAATGAGGTCCCCCTGGAGCCTTCTCTTCTCCAAGCTAAACAAGCCCAGTTCCCTCAACCTTTCCTCACAGGAGAGGTGCTCCTGCCCTCTGATCATCTTAGTGGCCCTCCTCTGGACCTGCTCCAAGAGCTCCATGTCCTTCCTGTACTGGGAGCACCAGGTCTGGACGCAGTACTTCAGATGGGGCCTCTCAAGAGCTGAGTAGAGGGGCACAATCACCTCTCCCTGCTGGCCACTGCCTTTTTTTTTTTTTTTTTTTTTTTTTTTTTTTTTTTAAATGCAGCCCAGCACACAGTTGGCCTTCCAGGCTGCAGGTGTACACTGCTGGTTCATGTCCAGCTTCTCATCCACCAGGACCCCCAGGTCCTTCTCCGCAGGGCTGCTCTCAAGGAGATCTTCCCCCCTGTTTATAGAAGTACCTGGGATTGCCCCGACCCAAGTGCAGCACCCTGCACTTGGCCTTATTGAACCTCATTAGGTTTTCGTGGGACCACTTCTCCAGCCTGTCCAGGTCCCTCGGGATGGCTTCCCTTCCTTCCAATGTATCGACTGCACCGCTCAGCTTGGTGGACAGAAACCACTCCCCACACCCTTACCTAGAGGCTCATGGTCCTGGCAGACATGGGAAGCCTGACCACCCGTGAAGACTGAGGCAAAGCACTCATTAAGTACCTCAGCTTTTTCTATGTCTGAGGAAGCCAGCTCCCCATTACCTTTCATCGGGGGGAGAACACTCTCCTTGGCCTGTCTTCTCCTGCCTATGTACCTGTAGAACCCCTTCTTGTTGTCTGTCGCATCCCGCACCAAGTTCAGCTCCATCTGCGCCTTGGCTTTCCTAATCCTATCTCTACACACACGGACAACAGCCCTGTATTCCTCCCTGAATACACAACCCTGCTTCCACTTTCTGTACATTTCCCTCTTTTCTCTCAATTTAAGCTGCAGGTCCTTGCACAGCCACGACAGTCGCCTGCCTCCCCTGCTCAACGACTTCTGCTGGGGTATGGAGAGCCCTTGAGCTCTCGGAAGGGTGTCCTTAAAGAGCTGCCAGCTCTGGTCTGTGCCCATGCCCTTAAGGACAGTTTCCCAGGGGATCCCACTCAGCAGTTCCTTGAGCAGACGGAAGTTCGCTTTCCTAAAGCACAGCGTTGTGACTGTGCTTTTTGCCAGGCCCGCATTCTTCAAGCTCACAAACTCCACCAAGGCATGGTCACTGCAGCCCAGGTTGCCTGCAATCTAAACCTCTCCATCTATTACCTGGACCAGAAAGTTGTCCTCAACAGACTCCAGGAATCTCTTGGATTGTCTGCCACCCACCGTGGCACTATCCCAGCAGATATCCGGGTGGTTGAAATCCTCCATCAGGAGGAGAGCCCGCAAGCATGACACCTCCTGCCGCTGAAGCAAGAAGGCCTCGTCCACAGCCTCTTCCTGATCAGGTGGCCTGTAACAGACCGCAGCCGCTAGATGCCCTTTGCTGGACTGATCCGCAGTTTTTACCCACAAGCTCTCAACCTGATCATGGCTGTTCCTCAGACGCAGCTCTTCACAATCTGTCCACTTCCTAACATAAGAGGCAACTCCACCACTCTCCTAACCTGTCTATCCCTTCTGAAAAGCCTGTAGTCCTCAATCAGGGTATTCCAATCATGCGATTCATCCCACCCTGTTTCCATGATAGCAATTAGGTCATACTTTCCCAATTGCACCACAGTTTCTAGCTCCTCCTGTTTATTTCCCATGCTGCACGCATTGATATAGAGGGACTTCAGCTTAGCCACTGGCCTCATTGCCTTCTCAGAGGAGCCCTCCCTAGTACCTCCAGGATGAGTCTGGGGTTTTCCCTTACCACCTCCCAAGGTGACAGCATTCCCAGGTGCTTCTCATGGCTTCAAGCTGCACCAGGGAAGATTCAGGCTGGACGCTAGGAAATACTCCTTCTCTGAAAGGGTGGTCAGGCACTGGAATGGGCTGCCCAGAGAGGTGGTGGAGTCACTGAGCCTGGTAGTGTTCAAAGAGCGTTTCGATGTTGTGCTGAGGGACATGGTTTAGCGAGAACCATTGGTGAAGGGCGAATGGTTGGACTGGATGCTCCTGTGGGTCTTTTCCAACCTTAGCAATTCTATGATTTTATGATTCTCTGTCACCCAGTATACCACCTTCCCCCATCATACCTAGTTTAAAGCCCTGCTAACCAGCCCTGCCAGCTTATTTCCAAAAATATTTGTGGCCCTTCTAGTCAGTCGGCTCCCATCCACTGTCAGCCTTCTCCCTTTCTCAAGGCTGCATCCCAAGCCATGGTACCCAAAGCCCTGAGCATGACACCATTCACAAAGCCATTCCTTCAACATGTGCACCCTCCTCCTTTTATCCAGATCCCAGTCACCAACTGAGAGGACAGAGGAAAACGCTGCTTGCACGCCAGATCCCTTCAGAAGTCTTCACAGACCCCTGAAGTCCCTTCTGATCACCCGAGGACTTCTTTTGCCTATCTCTTCATTTCCAATGTGGAAAGACAGTAGTGGATAATAATCGGAGGGCTTAACCAGGCGAGTGATGTTCCTAGCAATGCCCCTCACCTCGGGCACCAGGCAGGCAGCACACCTCCCTGCGGGACGGATCCAAGCAGCACATCGGGTCCTCAGTTACCCTCAGAAGGGAGTCCCCTATGACAACAGCCCTTCTTTTTTTCCTGACTGACACTGTAGCAGAACAGGGGAGCAGACTGACCAGCCTTGGGCAACCTCTCCTGCACAGATGGACTTTCACCAACATCCACATCCCCCAGTCCCTCTAGCTCCAGAGCCTCATACCTGGTATTGTAAGGGCACCTGGGAAGGTGGGACAGGCTGAGGGGCAGTCCGCTTGTTGCCCCGAGCAGGGACTTGTTTCCATCCCTCGCTGTCTTTGAGGTCACCCGTTCCCACCTGACTGCGAGACAGCAGATGATCCCCCACTGCCTGAAAAGCATCTCCCCCACACCCTTCCTGTAGGGACGGCCGAGCGCAGCTCCACCGACCAATCCCCTTCCCACAGTCCCGGATGCTCCTCAGCCCTTCCACTTCCTCCTTCAGCTCTACCACCAGGCTGGGCAGATCCTCCACCCGCTCACAGGCGGTATCCCAGCTGCCCTCCCGTAGCAGCAACAGGGCCGAGCATTCTGCGCAGCCTGAGACCTGAACTGTGGCACGGACACTCGTGCTTTCAGTCTCTGCATGCCTTTTAGCAGCAGCTCGCTGCCGTGTGGTGACCGTGGTTGCACCTCGGTGTGCCCGGAGAGCAACGACCTGTTCAGTGCTAAGTGCTAACCGCCCTCCTACATGGCAAGGTGCCCCGCCTTGCCTGCTCGCTGAGTCGCTCGGGGTTTGCCCTGAAAATCACTCTCTTCACAGCGAGACAACAACCCGACTCCCTGTGTAGTCGCTGCGAATGGGTACCTTACCGTATCACCTCGCCCGAACGGCCCCGCGGTTCACACGCCCTGACTCCGCCTCTCCTCCTCGGGGCAGGGACAGATGGGAAGCAGCGAACCTCGGTGACAGAGCAGTCGGCAATCAAACCTTGGCCATCATAAGCTCATTGCTGCCCTGACCCTTTCCCTGCCCTTGCTACCTCAGCAATGTTGAGTCTGGTGCTTTCTGGGGGGCTGACTGTTGCACAAAGTAATAGAGGTGAATGCTGGGCTCGCCAAAAGGGCTCCAAGAGGAGTGATCTTCAGAGAGCAATCCTTCCTCCGTGGCAGTCAGCCCTTAAATGGGGTTTAGGAGAGGTGGAGCCTGGCTCCACCCCTTCCGGTCACACAGGTGGAGTTGCAGTTCAACAGTTCTCATACAGGGCCCCACGCCTGGGTGCAGTACTCCAGATGGGGCCTCACAAGAGCTGAGTAGAGGGGGACAACCACCTCCCTCTCCCTGCTGGCCACCTCTTTCTTAACGCAGCCCAGAACACACTTGGCCTTCCAGGCTGCCAGCACACACTGCTGGCTCACGTCCAGCTTCTAAAATCACACAACGCTGGAATGGTTTGTGTTGCATGGCTCCCTGAAGATCACAGAACCACTGGATTTTTGTACGCTGGAAGTGTCCTTGAAGATCACAGAACAATAGGATGGCTTGTGTTGAAAACGTCCCTGAAGATCACAGCACAGTAGACTATCCTTGGTACACTATCATTGGTAGAGGGCCTCGAGGATTTGGCAGTACCTCCCAACCCAGAGGAGATGCTGGTCATAACCTCCACCACCTCTCTGGGCAACCCGTCCCAGGGCTCCCCCACCCTTACCGTAAAGAAGGTCTTCCACATGTTTGCATGGAACTTCCTGTGCTCAAGTTCTAGGCCACTGCTCATTGTCCTCCGCTACGCACCACGAGAAGAGCCTGGCCTCATCCATTTTCCTCCCACTTCCCTTCAGATATTGATTAACACTCGCTTTGAATCTCTAGTTATAGGGTCTGAGATGATGGAGATCTGCCGGCTACTTTTCCATACCAGCCCCCTCGCATGGCAAAATCTTCTGGTTCTTTCTACCAGCTGTGCAAACCCAGAACTTGCTGGACTCACGGATTCCACGCTACCCCACCTGAGCCGTGATTCGTGTTCACGCGTCCCAGGCTGTCAGACGACGATTGCCCCCAGGATTGTTCCTGGGCAGTGGGGCGCAAAGCAGGAGTCAGATACAACTAGGGCATCCCCTAATGTTCCAATTCATTGCCCCTTGCTACCCAGAGGCAAGCAGGGGCAAGGGAAGAGGAGGAGTACCTCCACGTACCGGTCCTCCGCCTTTTGTCTCAGGAGAAGTGGTGCACCGAGAGGCCTGAGAGAAGGGGGAGAGAAGGTGTGGCAGTTGCACCGCCACAGTTGACACAGGCACTCCAGGCTTTAGGTAACAACTGTCCAGGAAGTCAGAACACCAAACCTTCCTTCCAAATGAGCCCAACACAGAGTTTTACTGAGCAGAGAGGAAGGAAGCAGCGTGCAATTTGAGCCTTGCAGGTGGGCATCCTTCTGTGCCAGAAGTTCTTTGTCCTCTTAATAGTGAAGGGAGTGACGTGTGGAATCAAACTCTGGAACCCACGTAAGGTTACAAAGCAGGTACGCTCATTACGGCGCCGGGTGCGGGGGGGGATATCTCCTCCTAACTCGCACACAGAGAAAAGCACTGGTTACATACTTACAGACATAACATCCACATATTCATTACGTTCCACAAAAATGGGCTGGAATTCTGAGAAACTATTAACGTATTGTCCCACCCTCTTGAGCACGCGTCCTAAAAATGTGGTGGGGGTCTCTGGCGGTCAGTGGATGAAGGCTCGTAGTCTACCTCGCTGTGAACTTCTGACCTTTTAAGGGGGGGTAGCCCGAACCAGCTCCTACTGGCGTTGTGTTGAGCTGAGACATCTGTTTCACCATCCCATCTTCAACAACAGGAGCCTATTCTACTTTCTCATCGTTGTTTGGCAGCGAGTTTCCGTGGACTCTGCATTCTCTTCTTGAGCTTACGTGTCTGCAAGCATCTTGTCCTTCAGCGTGAATCCACTCCAGTTCTTTCCACAATATGGAAAGGCTGTTCTCATGATTCAGGAGACAGCTAGGGCTGGGGAATGGATGCATGGCACCTTAACTCTGACCAGCAAGGAAATCAGGAGAACGGAATGCAGACACTGCCAACTTCTACCGGCTCAAATCTGCTTCAAGACTCATTGCAAAGTCTCAGCTAGAAAAAGGATCACCTCAGTGTATCCAAGAAAAAGAGCGGCGCTTTTTGGGTTGGTTGGTTGTTTGTTTTATTGTGGGTGGTGTTTTTTTGTTTGTTTGTTTAATATACCACAAGACTATGCAGTTACACTGTCAGTCACCTCAGAGTGTTCCCAAAGGAGCTCATCCACGTCCTGCACACACTCCACCTGAACATCAAGTGGAGCAGGGGGTAGTCTTGCAGGATGGAGTAACGCAGGAATTTTGACAGGATGTTGCTGCATGATGGAATCTCTGCATCCACTTATTCATCAAGTATCCAGCAGGAGAGCACAGAGCTCCGGAGGCATCGTTGTATCCAGTTCGTCATCTGAAACCTCCGCAACCAAATTGGATGGGACCAGTCCTCTTGTGCCATCTGTCAGCTCTCCCTGAAACCAGCCATTCTCATCCACAGCTCCAAAGACGTTAAGGTGTTGTCCAGCGGTCAGAGGAAGCTCGCTTTCTGGCTCCCTCATTAGGACCCTCAACAGGATTGTAGCTATGCCGAGCTAAGATTCTTTGAAATGTTGCTGATGCTTGTCCCAGAGAATGCAGGGTGAAGGACAAAAGCTCTGCTGCTGGTTCTCCGCTCTCACTTTCAGGGCCGTCCCCTGACAGAAAGCAGCACTCAGGACTGTTCCCGTGGACCTCTTTCACGGCTTTGAGTTCAAGCTCCAAGTCTTCCAGATGACTTTGAAGACCTTTGGCCTCTTGGATGGCAGAATGGAATGCACTGGGACGATGGCTGAGATTCTTCTTTGATGGGGCAAGAGTCTCTTCGGCTGCCTCTCCCAGCTCCGTTCTGCCCTCGTCTCCAGTTGGAACTCTCTCCTAGTTGGTATCAGGATGAGCCTGCTCTGCTGCTCTCTCTTCTCTCTTGCACACTCTGTGAGAATGAGTTTCAGAAAGCACTACTCACTGACAGGAAATAAGGGGAAACTTGAAAGACTTGGCAACGTAAGTCCTGGCCGTGTACTGCCAGCAACTGATCTGGCCGCCCAGGATCCTGGCACCACAAATGCTTCGTTGCCAAATGCAGCAATGAAGTGTTCTGGGGAAAAGCCAACTCACACGTATTTTTGGCACATCCATATCACAGCACCACAGGCCAGCACCAGCGCAGACAGCAGCACAGCTGAGAACAGTACCATCGCTGCGATGTGGCGCCTTCGCGCAGATCTGCCAACAGCAGCCTTTGTGCTCGTCCCGGCATTCATCCCTGGGAGAAACGAGACAACGTCCCACGTTACCCTCACCTGCGCTACAGATAACCTCTCAGTGTGCTTCATGGACCCAGGAGATTTTCATCAGTGGGTGCCTCTGCCTCTGGTGCCCAGGCACCAGAGGACAAGAAGGACTGCTTCCACCTCTCGTTGGGTAGGGAGAGGCCGCACAGGCACTGCCCGTGTCTTCCTCTGGGCCGAGGGCTGGGGCTGTGCCCTGGGTCTGGGCTTTGTCTGTGGGAAGCACTGCAGAGCAGAATCCCTCGCACTTTCCCAGCGCACGCGTCCCGCGCTCTCCCGCAGGACACCCCCCCCCGGCTGAAGGTCGGGCTCCAGCCAGCACAGGGCACAGCCGAGCCAGCCCAGGGGAGAAACACTCCTGCAGGCTCCTCCCACACAGGACCCCGCTCATCGCCCTCGGGTGGCTTTGCTCCAAAAGGGCAAAACTCACCACTCTCTGGGACTGGGAGTGGTGGGAGCTGAGCAGCGTCACAGAGGCCTGCACGTACCTTCTCCGGCACACTGCTGGAACAACTCTCCACACCCACTGAGGTCAGCCGTGTTCAGAGAGCCATCCCTGGCTTCTTTTACACGTGCCCTGTGCTCACACGCTCAGGTTCGGCTGCTGACCTGGCGTGCAAGAGCAGGCAGCAAGAGCCTGCAGGCACACAGTGGCTCTGGTGAGTGACACTGGATGACCACGGGACAGAAATTACCTGGCATGACAGTTGTTGGCGCTGCCTGCGTTCCTCTGCCCGAGACTGGCAGTGTGGGATGGCTGCCTTCTCCTGCAGTGCATCCTGCTCACTTTGTTGGTCAGTTCCTTTAGAAAGAAAGCAGGGCAGTAGGATTGGATGTGATGTGCTCTCATCGGGAACTGAGCTACTCCAGTCCCGTCGCGCTCAGGCAAAGCCTGCTGGTCCCAGCCCCACAGATCCACTGCGACCCCCTCCGTTGCCCAAGGCATTTGGGCCCTCCAGGAATTGGAGGGTGCCAACCCTCCTCACGCCTCTCGAGGAATCAGCTCCTATGCAAGGCCCTCACACCCTGTGCTGTGAGCGTCACCAACCTCACGTTCCACCCATCACAGGCCAGGCATCTGCAGGCTGAAATTCAAGCTCAGACAGAAGCGCCTTCAGAATCAGCATCCCACCTTGTTTCCAGCATTAGCAAAGGCATCCCTGCTCGGGATGCTCCTCCTGCACCTCTGACAAGTAATGGTCGTGCTGGGGGAGACAGCTGCCCCCGGGCCTGGCTGGATGCAGAAGTGGCAGCAGACCCATCTCTGGTGCTT